>NC_092089.1:31651698-31909198 GCF_045679555.1 Salvelinus alpinus | reverse complement strand
TCTCCCTGGGCCTGCTCCTCATCCTCTCCCTCATCTCCAGCTCCAGGCTCAGCTCCTGCTGCTCCTGTTCCGACCGCCAGGAGGTGCCAGTCGACAGTAGCGAAGAGGAGCATGGGGGGAGACCGGGGCTGGGTGTCGATGATGGGGTTAACGCAGGGGCCAGGAAGCCACACTGCTCCCCCACCACACTGACCCCTATTCCATTAGTATTATCATTAGTATTACCATTCAGAATGCCATTAACAATTCCGTTTGGAACCCCGCTCAGAACTCCAGTGGACTGGATGTAGACCTGATGGTTAGGGCTGTTGGTGGGGGAATCAGTTCCAGAGCTGGGGCTGGAGCTGGAGCTGGGGTAGTGGCTGGGGGTGAGCAAGGAGGTGGGGGTAAGGGGTTCCAGGCTGGTACCCAGCTGGCAGAGGGGCACAGGGGTCAAACACAGGTGGGGCAGCTGGAAAGGGCGGAGCCTCTGGAGGAGGGCGGGCTTGGTGCCGGAGACAGGAAGACCTCGCTTACGCAGCTGCTGTCGCAACTCAGACACCTGGGAGAGAAGGAGGACGGAGTGTGACAGAGGACAGGGTCAGGGACAGCAAATAGAGAGGGATGAGAGAAAGAGGTCAGAGAATGAAGAGAAGCAAGCAAGGACAAAAGAAAGAAGAGGAGGTACAGATCAATAGGAAGTGAGAAGTGCTATAAACATTCAAATGTTCAAGTTATTGTCCTGCCCATATTACCGTGAGGTCGACCAGGTTAGGTGGGAGGAGCTCAGACTTGTTGGAGGGACTTGTGTCCACAGAGGTGTGGTTTGTTGCCTTGGATACAGGCTGAGGGTCCTGGTGCATGGCTCCAGAGAACCTCACCATTTGGTTGGTGTCTCCGCTTTGATAAAAACAAAACATTCATGATAGTTGCCAGCGCACATGTAATGGTTAACCAACTTTAAATAGTCTGATGAACAGTATAACATCTGAATGAAACCACAGTTCTTGTGAGAAGGCCCAGGGGAGGGAGGTTTGGTGTGGTGTATGTAGTGGTACCTACCTGGATGTGACGGTGAGCTGCTGCTGTTGCTGCTGCTGGTCCTGTTGCTGCTGGTTCTGCTGTTGGTTCTGGAGGATCTGCAGCTGGAGGAACACCTGCTGTTGCTGCAGGAGGCTGGAGTAGGCGGGGTCTAAGAGCTGGGCTGGGGTGGGGCTCCTCTGACTGGCCCCTCCCCCTGAGCACAATGTTAACAATGATCAACTTTCCTGCTATTTAGTGGACTCATTTTGACAACATTTGTCATGTAAAGCACAATGGGCTTCAAGTATTGTATGAAAGGTCAAATATACATAAAAGATAATCATGTTTTTTAAAGTATAAAGACTATTACCGGCAGTCCCGGCCGTGGCTCTCTGGTCGGGGGGAATGTACTGATGGTATTTGAGTTTCCTCATCTTGGGCTGTGAATCCCGTGGTTTCCGCAGGCGGGGGGGGCGAGAGGAAGTCAGGGAGGAAGTAAGGGAGGAAGAGTCGGAGGGAGGTGTGAGAGACCGGGCTGTCTGAGAAAGGAAGAGGAAGAGGGGATGGGGAGGGAGAGGTGGGAGGGGATGGGGAGTGAGAGTGGGAGACAGAGAATGAATCAAAGTAATATTTCTCATATCCCATATTTTTTCTTGAGGATTGACCATAAGTTCTCAATGGGATTACGCTCGGTGGAGTTTCCTGGCCATGTACCCAAAATATCGATGTTTTGTTCCCCGAGCCACTTAGTTATCACTTTTGCCTTATGGCAAGGTGCTCCATCATGCTGGAAAAGACATTGTTCGTCACCAAACTGTTCCTGGATGGTTGGGAGAAGTTGCTCTCGGAGGATGTGTTGGTACCATTCTTTATTCATGGCTGTATTCTTAGGCAAAATTGTGAGTGAGCCCACTCCCTTGGCTGAGAAGCAACCCCACACATGAATGGTCTCAGGATGCTTTACTGTTGGCATGACACAGGACTGATGGTAGCACTCACCTTGTCTTCTCCGGACAAGCTTTTTTCCGGATGCCCCAAACAATCGGAAAGTGGATTTATCAGAGAAAATGACTTTACCCCAGTCCTCAGCAGTCCAATCCCTGTACCTTTTGCAGAATATCAGTCTGTCCCTGATGTTTTTCCTGGAGAGAAGTGGCTTCTTTGCTGCCCTTTTTGACACCAGGCCATCCTCCAAAAGTCTTCGCCTCACTGTGCGTGCAGATGCACTCACACATGCCTGCTGCCATTCCACAGCAAGCTCTGTACTGGTGGTGCCCCGATTCTGCAGCTGAATCAACTTTAGGAGACGGTCCTGGCGCTTGCTGGATTTTCTTGGGAGCCCTGAAGCCTTCTTCACAACATTTGAACTGCTCTCCTTGAAGTTCTTGATGAGCCAATAAATGGTTGATTTACGTGCAATCTTACTGGCAGCAATAGCCTTGCCTGTGAAGCCCTTTTTGTGCAAAGCAATGATGACGGCACGTGTTTCCTTGCAGGTAACCATGATTGACAAAGGAAGAACAATGATTCTAAGCACCACCCTCATTTTGAAGCTTCCAGTCTGTTATTCGAACTCAATCAGCATGACAGAGTGATCTCCAGCCTTGTCCTCGTCAACACTCACACCTGTGTTAACGAGAGAATCACTGACATGATGTCAGCTGGTCCTTTTGTGGCAGGGCTGAAATTCAGTGGAAATGTTTTTGGGGGATTCAGTTCATTTGCATGGCAAAGAGGGACTTTGCAATTAATTGCAATTCATCTGATCACTCTTCATAACATTCTGGAGTATATGCAAATTGCCATCATACAAACTGAGGCAGCAGACTTTGTGAAAATTAATATTTGTGTCATTCTCAAAACTTTTGGCCACGACTGTACAATATGTCATCTAACATATGTGATCCTTTCAGGTTGAACAGTCAGTATCCTAGCTGAATCCTGACATTAAACGCATGTGTGAAACCGTGACAACTGACAGTGTGTCCAGTCAGCTGTGACATCTAGCAGGTGTGTGTGTGTGTGTGTGTGTGTGTGTGTGTGTGTGTGTGTGTGTGTGTGTGTGTGTGTGTGTGTGTGTGTGTGTGTGTGTGCATGCGTGTCTAAATCCATAGGGCATAGTTCCGTTGGTAGTGACTGTCGACACTAATAAATGCGTAACACCAGAGTGAGTGTGTACATTATGCTATGTGGTTGAATACCTATCAGTAGACACCGGGAGAAGAAGAGACTGATATACTGTGTCTGACCCTCACAGTCAAAACATGTCTGTCTCTCTATGCAGACAATGCATTAACATCTGTAATGCTGTAATACTGTAATACTGTAATACTGTAATACCGTAACAATGTAATACCGTAATACCGTAATACCGTAATACCGTAATACCGTAATACCGTAATACCGTAATACTGTAATACCGTAATACTGTATATGCATGGGATTATTATTTATTTTTTTATACTTTGTTTTTATTGTAGGAACACAAAGAAAGTACAAATAAAGTAAAATAAAAGAACAAAAAAGATCTGCCAGCTACAGTGCACTTCATACCTTCATCATCATATCATCATATTAGTTACATTGGCATCTTTGAATTAGACCTTTTCCAAGTACGAAACCCATTTCTCCCAGTATTCCTGACCTCTCTCCTGTTGAGTTCTTAAAGCAAAGGTCATATGCTCCATGTGGTGTATTTCTTCTACAATGTCTATCCATTGTGTCACTGTGGGAGGGTCTTTTTGTAGCCATTTCCTAGTGATAGCCTTTTTACTGGCTGCCAGTAGGACCTTCAAGAGGTACTTTTCTCTATTGTGTAAGTTATCAGGTATTTCACCCAAGTACAAAGAAATGAATGTTTGTTCTATGTCAAATCCCATTATTTTTCCAAATGTTAGATCTCATTTCTCCCCAGTAAGTTTTGATTGCGGGGCAGGACCAAAAGATATGAGAGTGGTCCGCCCTCAATAGACCGCGTTCTCTCCAACAAGGGTGTAGGGAGCCAGTCTGTTTGGATTTCAGTTTAGGTGTTATGAAGAAACGTGTAACATTCTCTCCAACAAGGGTGTAGGGAGCCAGTCTGTTTGGATTTCAGTTTAGGTGTTATGAAGAAACGTATAACATTCTCTCCAACAAGGGTGTAGGGAGCCAGTCTGTTTGGATTTCAGTTTAGGTGTTATGAAGAAACGTATAACATTCTCTCCAACAAGGGTGTAGGGAGCCAGTCTGTTTGGATTTCAGTTTAGGTGTTATGAAGAAACGTATAACATTCTCTCCAACAAGGGTGTAGGGAGCCAGTCTGTTTGGATTTCAGTTTAGGTGTTATGAAGAAACGTGTAACATTCTCTCCAACAAGGGTGTAGGGAGCCAGTCTGTTTGGATTTCAGTTTAGGTGTTATGAAGAAACGTGTAACATTCTCTCCAACAAGGGTGTAGGGAGCCAGTCTGTTTGGATTTCAGTTTAGGTGTTATGAAGAAACGTATAACATTCTCTCCAACAAGGGTGTAGGGAGCCAGTCTGTTTGGATTTCAGTTTAGGTGTTATGAAGAAACGTGTAACATTCTCTCCAACAAGGGTGTAGGGAGCCAGTCTGTTTGGATTTCAGTTTAGGTGTTATGAAGAAACGTGTAACATTCTCTCCAACAAGGGTGTAGGGAGCCAGTCTGTTTGGATTTCAGTTTAGGTGTTGAAACGTGTAACATTCTTCCAACAGAATTCTCTCCATGACCTTGAGTTGGTGGAGCTTTGTTGAGTCTCTAATATGTTCAACCATGTTTCATCAGTTATTTCAATGTTAAGTTCCTCCTCCCATTTCTGTTTAATATAGTTTGTAGAATGTTTCTTTGAGGATTGAATACCCAAGTAGAGATTTGAAATCGTTTTTTTGTTACTCCCCAAGTTGTATGCGTTAGTGAATACTTGGATTAATTTTGGAGGTGCTCGAGGGTCAGTCACTTTTATCTCCCTTAAGAAATAGTGTCGGACTTGTAGGTATCTGTAGAAATCTTGTTTATCCCAGCCATGTTTTTTACTTAAGTCCTGGAAGTTATCTAGGTTCCCATTCCTTATAATTGTACTGAATGATGTGATGCCTTTCTGCGTCCATTGTTTAAATCTGCTGTCCTGAGTTGCAGGGATGAAGCTGGGGTCGTATGTGGGCCAACTCAGCAGTTTGATCTCTCTGTCTAAATTATTTTGCTTAACTACCCTAAACCATGTCTTAAGCGAGAAATGAATCCACTGATTTTGTCTATTGTATATTTCTGTTACCATGTCCTTATTTCCCAAAACTGACTGTATGGGTATCTCTGTCAAAGTAGTCTCCATGTCTTTCAATTTGGATTCGTATTCTGAATTGCACCAGCAAACCAGAGGTCTCAAATTGGGCTGACACATAATAATCTTTTAGGTTTGGTAAGGCCACACCCCCACAGTATTTTGGTAATTGTAATGTTGTATATCTAGTTCTTGGTCTCTTACTGTTCCAGATAAACCTTGATATCCGTTTATCCCTAAACTGTTTAGGTGGGATTTCTATGGGCAGTGATTGGAACAAATACAGTAACCTCGGCAGGATGTTCATTTTGATTGTTTCAATTCTACTACTAAGATCTAAGGGAAGTGAGTTCCACCTGTCTAGGTCATCATATATTTTCTTGTTGATGTGATTGTAATTCATGCAATAAAGTTTGGGTGTATCTTTTGGTAGGTATACTCCAAGATATTTAATGGATGAAGAGGTCCAGGTGAAGTTATACCTACTCTTCAGCTCTTCCTGTGGGGTATAATTATATACTAGGGCTTGGGTCTTGTGTACGTTAAGCACATACCCTGAATATGTTCCAAATGTTTGTAGAACATCCATCTATCTAGCTACGCTTGAGCCTGGGTCTTTAAGGAATAACAGAACGTCATCAGCATACATGCATATCTTATGTTCACTGTCTCTTATTGTTATTCCCTCTAAGGTTGGGTCCTGTCTTATTGCTTGTGCTAATGGTTCGAGGTACAAGGAGAAGAGCGTGGGTGAAAGATTGCAGCCTTGTCTTGCCCCTCGCTCTAATTTTATCGTTCGTGTCAAATGTCCATTTATCTTTATTCTAGCGGTCGGACATGAATACAGTGTTTTGATGCACTGTATCACTTCTTTGTTGAAACCAAATCTTTCCATAACTTGGAATAGGTAATCCCATCCCACTGAATCAAATGCTTTTTCTGCATCTAGACTGATTAATATTGCACTTGTCTTATTCTGAGTAATGTGGTCCATGACATGTAGTGTTCTCCTTATATTGTCCTGTGTCTGCCTATTTTGTATGAAACAAGTTTGATCTCCGTCAATCAATTCTGGGATTATGTTCTCCATTCTTTTGGCTATTATTGATGCATATAGTTTATAATCTGTGTTAAGAATTGCGATAGGTCTATATGAACTGCATTCTTTCTTATCTTTACCCTCTTTTGGGATTACAGATATGATGGCCTCTCTCCATGACGGTGGGAGACCCCCCTCCCTCAGAGTCCAGTTAAAACAGGCCTTAAGTAGAGGTGCTAATTGTTCTCTGAAGGTCTTGAACCATTCTGAAGGGAAGCCATCAGTGCCTGGAGACTTGTTGACATTTTGTTGAGATATTTCTTTATTAATTTCTTCGGTGGATATTTCTAAAGTTAGTCTATCGTTTTGCTCTGTCCCAATTGAGGGGAGATCAAGTGAGTTCAAAAAGTGCTCTATTGTCTGTGCATCTGCCTTCTCTGGTTGCTTGTACAGATTTGTGTAATATGATTCAAATGCATTCTGTATTTCATCTAATTTGCATGTGATCTTTTTTGTTTTGGGGTCTTTTAATTTGGAAATGGTATTCTGTGCTTGTTGTTTCCTGAGTCTCCATGCTAGTAATTTGGTTGCCTTTGAGCCTGCTTCATAATATCGTTGTTTCAGGAACCTAAACTTTTTCTCTACTTCTTCTCTATAAATCTGGTCAATTTCCTGTTTTACCTTTTTAATCTCGTAATATAAGAGGGTCTTTGTATTGACTATGAGAGCGTTCTAAGTTTCTTAGGGTTTCCTGTAATTTCAGCAGTTTCTGTGCTTTAATCTTTTTCTTGAGAGATGATGTGGCTATGATCTTTCCTCTAATAACCGCCTTAGCTGCATCCCACAATGTAGCAGGAGATACTTCCCCATTATCATTATTCTCCAGATAGATGTTCAATTCTGTCTTTATTGATTCATTGAATGCTGGATCATTCAGCATGCTTGTATTAAGTCTCCATATAGTATTTATTGGTTTGCTATCAAAGTGTAGAGTGAGGTAAACTCCATTATGATCTGATAAGTCGCTCTGCCCGATCCTACAATCCTTAAGCCTGTGTCTATCTGCACTGTACATAAAAAAGTAGTCTAACCTGGAGTATTCAGTGTGGCGGGCTGAGTAAAAAGTATATTCCTTATCGGTCTTGTGGGTGTCACGCCATACATCGAGCAGTCCTAGATCCTGCAGTCTCCTATTGATCTTTTTGGCAACTAGACTCATTTTCCTATTTTGATTTGTGCTGTCCAATTTTGAGTTTAGAATTGTGTTAAAATCCCCTCCACAGATAAGAGTGCCAGTGGTTTCTGTGGCAATTAAATCAAACACCTTCCCGTAGAAGACCATGTCACTCCCTGGGGGTGCGTATACATTAAATAATGTAACTTCCTTGTTTTCCAGTTTACATTTAACAAGTATAAATCTACCCTCCTTGTCTTTTATTTCTGACATAAACTCAAAATTAACTGATTTTGGGATCAAGATTGCAACTCCCCTTCTACCCATTTTGTAAGAAGAAAAAAAAGTGTTCCTATATCCCATTTTCTTGAGTTTCTCGTGTTCAGGTGTGGATAAGTGAGTTTCCTGCCAGAATAGTATGTCAACTCTCTCCATCTTTGCTATTACCTTACTTCTCTTGATGGCACTCCCCAGTCCGTTTACATTGAGACTTAGGACCTTAAATTCCCGATGATGCATCGATATAAATAAAAAAAACTGTGCACCATATCTGCCTGCTTATCATGAGCATAAAATGAACGAAAAATCAAGAACGATAATAAAGTAAACCAAAGTGGGAAAATACTTTGGTATTTGGACTCCCATGTCAGAGGACTGTCTCTTGCCTCTGGGGTTTGAGGGGATGAGCCTGTCCGCAGGAAGGGCCCCTCGCTCAGATATGAAAATGCGTGACGTAGTCACAAACAAGACCTGGTGGAACCAAAAATAATAAGGGCGCCTATTTCGTCGCTTATACACATCGGTTAAGTACAAGTTAAAATTATATCGGTCGCATGGGATTATTTTTGATTGACTTTACCACCAATCAATCAATAAATCAATCAATCCATTGTTAATGCTTCAATCAATTCATTCTTCATTTCTATAATGCTTTTTACAGATGCATTTCCACATTGTTCTGGATGTGTGTTTGGTCTATTTCTGAGTAGCCCTGTTCCAGTACCTTTGGCAGCAGGGGCGTGGCATGGGAGGTCAGATACATCCCCTTTGGTCTCCCGGTCGTTGCCATGGAGTTGGAGTCGCCCACGGTCATGCTCATTGGCTGGCTGATGCCCTCGGTTGCTGGGAGCAACGCCAAGATAGACTGCAGGAAAGCAGGACAGAAATATAAACAGGTCATAGCAAAGGATGTAATCCAAACATGACTTGCAGTTCTAAAGTCAGTTTTGTGTTTCCCGTGTTGATGGTTGAGGTTAGGATTTAGGGGAAGGTAATCTCACCTGATGGTTAGGATTTAGGGGAAAGTAATCTCACATGATGGTCGAGGTTATAATTTAGGGGAAGGTAATCTCACCTGATGGTTGAGGTTAGGATTTAGGGGAAGGTAATCTCACCTGATGGTTGAGGTTAGGATTTAGGGGAAGGTAATCTCACCTGATGGTTGAGGTTAGGATTTAGGGGAAGGTAATCTCACCTGATGGTTAGGATTTAGGGGAAGGTAATCTCACCTGATGGTTGAGGTTAGGATTTAGGGGAAGGTAATCTCACTTGATGGTTGAGGTTAGGATTTAGGGGAAGGTAATCTCACCTGATGGTTAGGATTTAGGGGAAGGTAATCTCACCTGATGGTTGAGGTTAGGATTTAGGGGAAGGTAATCTCACCTGATGGTTAGGATTTAGGGAAAGGTAATCTCATTTAATGGTTGAAGTTAGGATTTAGGGGAAGGTAATCTCACTTGATGGTTGAAGTTAGGATTTAGGGGAAGGTAATCTCACCTGAACATGGGCGGGACTGTGGGTAAAGGGCAAGACCCCAGGGGACAGGTCACTCAGTGATTGGTCATCTGAGAACCCCGGCGACGAGGAGAAGGCTGGTGATTGGAGGACCCCGAGTTGCTCGGGAGACAAGGAGGAAGAGCAGGAAGAGATGTCATCTTGGAAGACATCTGAGGAGAGAGGGAAGGAAACGGGGCCTAAGGGAAGAGGGGGAGAAGGAATAGGTTAATTAGTAATGACATCTGGACTGTTTGAAAACGTCTATAGTTCTTTCGTGCGTGTGTGCATGTGTGTTAACTCACGGTTCTCCGGAGGCAGTATGTGTTTGTGCAGTAGGTCCAGAGGTCCGGGCCGATGCTGGACCTTCTCTCCAAGGTTGTTAGCCAGCCGAGCCTTCTTCTGCCTTCCGGTCCCACACACACTCCTGTCTGTTAGAGAGAGAAGCAACAGGAGTTGAGAGCAGATTTGTGTTTGCGTATGCATAACTGTGTTGCTGTGGGCACTCAATCCCAGTTCAACCCAGCAGGGGTACCCAAAACGTCTGCCTTAAAGGAACCACATACCCCTGGAGACACATAAAATAACAACAACAACACAACCAGAAATGCAACAATAATAGTGGTATTTTAATCACAATGGACAATGAGATAAATACAAGAGGAAAGGTTACAGAGAAGAAGAGGAGGAGAGGATAGAGGGGAGAAGAGAGTGGAGGATAGAGAGTAGAAGAGAGAGTAGGAGAGGATAGAGAGTAGAGAGAGGAGGACTGGATATAGAGGAGAAGAGAGAGGACAGGATAGAGAGAAGAGAGAAGAAGGGATATAGAGTAGAAGAGAGAGGGGAGAAGAGAGAGGAGGATGAGAGAAGAGGAGAGGATAGAGAGGAGAAGAGAGAGGAGGAGAGGATAGAGGGGAGAAGATAGAGGAGGGGATGATAGAGAGGAGGAGGATAGAGAGTAGAAGAGAGAGGAGAAGAGGATAGAGAGCAGAAGAGAGAGGAGGAGAGTAGAAGAGAGAGGAGGAGAGGATAGAGAGCAGAAGAGAGAGGAGAGGATAGAGAGTAGAAGAGAGAGGAGGAGAGGATAGAGAGAAGAGAGAGGAGGGCTGGATTTAGAGGAGAAGAGAGAGGAAGACTGGATATAAAGGAGAAGAGAGAGGAGGATAGGAGAAGAGAGAGGAGGAGAGGATAGAGAGCAGAAGAGAGAGGAGGAGAGGATAGAGAGCAGAAGAGAGAGGAGGAGAGGATAGAGAGTAGAAGAGAGGAGGAGAGGATAGCGAGGAGAAGAGAGAGGAGGACAGGATAGAGAGGAGAAGAGAGAGGATAGAGAGGAGAAGAGAGAGGCGGAGAGGACAGAGAGGAGAAGAGAAAGGAGGAGATAGAGGAGGAGAGGATAGAGAGTAGAAGAGAGAGGAGGAGAGGAGAAGAGAGAGGATGAGAGGATAGAGAGAAGAAGAGAGAGGAGGACAAGAAAAGAGAGAGGAGGATAGTAGAAGAGAGTGGAGAGGGTACAGAGGAGGAGAGGAGGGTGAGAGAGATGTGAGTGGTTGAGAAAACGACAGTTCTCCACCCCTGGATGGGTGGGGTTTTGTGTTCTGTCCATCATTGCTTGGCTGGCAGGTTTAATCCAATGAAACCTGCCTGTAATGGAGAGCAACATGGTTCATATCTATGTGTGATTGACAGCTAATGGAATAACAAATCCATCATAGGGCTCTGAACCTTCATTTCCTCATCACTTTACAGGTAAAGAGGAGTGGAGGAATGAGAGTAGATAAGAGAAAATTGATTGAGACAGAGAGAGAAACACTGAGAGAGAGAGAGAGAGACAGAGAGAGAGAGAGAGAGAGAGAGAGAGAGAGAGAGAGAGAGAGAGAGAGAGAGAGAGAGAGAGAGAGAGAGAGAGAGAGAGAGAGAGAGAGAGAGAGAGAGAGAGAGAGAGAGAGAGAGAGAGAGAGAGAGAGAGAGAGAGAGAGAGAGAGAGAGAGAGAGAAGTCAAATGTCTACTGTTTGCTGATGATCTGGTGCTTCTGTCACCAACCAAGGAGGGCCTACAGCAGCACCTAGATCTT
This sequence comes from Salvelinus alpinus, assembly GCF_045679555.1. NCBI lineage: Eukaryota > Metazoa > Chordata > Actinopteri > Salmoniformes > Salmonidae > Salvelinus > Salvelinus alpinus. The sequence continues at coordinate 31,897,862 of NC_092089.1, read as the reverse complement.
CTGCACAGATTCTGTCAGACCTGGGCCCTGACAGTAAATCTCAGTAAGACCAAAATAATGGTGTTCCAAAAAAGGTCCAGTCGCCAGGACCACAAATTCCATCTAGACACTGTTGCCCTAGAGCACACAAAAAACTATACATACCTCGGCCTAAACATCAGCGCCACAGGTAACTTCCACAAAGCTGTGAACGATCTGAGAGACAAGGCAAGAAGGGCATTCTATGCCATCAAAAGGAACATAAATTTCAACATACCAATTAGGATCTGGCTAAAAATACTTGAATCAGTCATAGAGCCCATTGCCCTTTATGGTTGTGAGGTCTGGGGTCCGCTCACCAACCAAGATTTCACAAAATGGGACAAACACCAAATTGAGACTCTGCATGCAGAATTCTGCAAAAATATCCTCCGTGTACAACGTAGAACACCAAATAATGCATGCAGAGCAGAATTAGGCCGATACCCACTAATTATCAAAATCCAGAAAAGAGCCGTTAAATTCTACAACCACCTAAAAGGAAGCGATTCCCAAACCTTCCATAACAAAGCCATCACCTACAGAGAGATGAACCTGGAGAAGAGTCCCCTAAGCAAGCTGGTCCTAGGGCTCTGTTCACAAACACAAACACACCCCACAGAGCCCCAGGACAACAGCACAATTAGACCCAACCAAATCATGAGAAAACAAAAAGATAATTACTTGACACATTGGAAAGAATTAACAAAAAAACAGAGCAAACTAGAATGCTATTTGGCCCTAAACAGAGAGTACACAGTGGCAGAATACCTGACCACTGTGACTGACCCAAACTTAAGGAAAGCTTTGACTATGTACAGACTCAGTGAGCATAGCCTTGCTATTGAGAAAGGCCGCCGTAGGCAGACATGGCTCTCAAGAGAAGACAGGCTATGTGCTCACTGCCCACAAAATGAGGTGGAAACTGAGCTGCACTTCCTAACCTCCTGCCCAATGTATGACCATATTAGAGAGACATATTTCCCACAGATTACACAGATCCACAAAGAATTTGAAAACAAATCCAATTTTGATAAACTCCCATATCTACTGGGAGAAATTCCACAGTGTGCCATCACAGCAGCAAGATTTGTGACCTGTTGCCACAAGAAAAGGGCAACCAGTGAAGAACAAACACCATTGTAAATACAACCCATATTTATGCTTATTTATTTTAACTTGTGTGCTTTAACCATTTGTACATTGTTACAACACTGTATATATATAATATAACATGTGTAATGTCTTTATTGTTTTGAAACTTCTGTATGTGTAATGTTTACTGTTAATTTGTATTGTTTATTTCACTTTTGTATAATATCTACCTCACTTGCTTTGGCAATGTTAACACATGTTTCCCATGCCAATAAAGCCCCTTGAATTGAATTGAATTGAATAGATAGATAGATAGATAGATAGATAGATAGATAGATAGATAGATAGATAGATAGATAGATAGATAGATAGATAGATAGATAGATAGATAGATAGATAGATAGATAGATAGATAGATAGATAGATAGATAGATAGATAGATAGATAGATAGATAGATAGATAGATAGATAGATAGATAGATAGATAGATAGATAGATAGATAGATAGATAGATAGATAGATAGATAGATAGATAGATAGATAGATAGATAGATAGATAGATAGATAGATAGATAGATAGATAGATAGATAGATAGATAGATAGATAGATAGATAGATAGATAGATAGATAGATAGATAGATAGATAGATAGATAGATAGATAGATAGATAGATAGATAGATAGAGGAGATGTATGGGTAAACCACTTCTCCAATCTTTTTGGCTCTATAACAAAGAATAAAGAGCAAAAACATATACATGATCAAATACAAATCCTAGAATCAACTATTAAAGACTACCAGAACCCACTGGATTCTCCAATTACCTTGAATGAGTTACAGGACAAAATAAAAACCCTCCAACCCAAAAAGGCCTGTGGTGTTGATGGTATCCTTAATGAAATGATCAAATATACAGACAACAAATTCCAATTGGCTATACTAAAACTCTTTAACATCGTCCTTAGCTCTGGCATCTTCCCCAATATTTGGAACCAAGGACTGATCACCCCAATCCACAAAAGTGGAGACAAATTTGACCCCAATAACTACCGTGGAATATGCGTCAACAGTAACCTTGGGAAAATCCTCTGCATTATCATTAACAGCAGACTCGTACATTTCCTCAATGAAAACAATGTACTGAGCAAATGTCAAATTGGCTTTTTACCAAATTACCGTACAACAGACCATGTATTCACCCTACACACCCTAATTGACAACCAAACAAACCAAAACAAAGGCAAAGTCTTCTCATGCTTTGTTGATTTCAAAAAAGCCTTCGACTCAATTTGGCATGAGGGTCTGCTATACAAATTGATGGAAAGTGGTGTTGGGGGTAAAACATACGACATTATAAAATCCATGTACACAAACAACAAGTGTGCGGTTAAAATTGGCAAAAAACACACACATTTCTTCACACAGGGTCGTGGGGTGAGACAGGGATGCAGCTTAAGCCCCACCCTCTTCAACATATATATCAACGAATTGGCGCGGGCACTAGAACAGTCTGCAGCACCCGGTCTCACCCTACTAGAATCCGAAGTCAAATGTCTACTGTTTGCTGATGATCTGGTGCTTCTGTCACCAACCAAGGAGGGCCTACAGCAGCACCTAGATCTTCTGCACAGATTCTGTCAGACCTGGGCCCTGACAGTAAATCTCAGTAAGACCAAAATAATGGTGTTCCAAAAAAGGTCCAGTCACCAGGACCACAAATTCCATCTAGACACCGTTGCCCTAGAGCACACAAAAAACTATACATACCTCGGCCTAAACATCAGCACCACAGGTAACTTCCACAAAGCTGTGAACGATCTGAGAGACAAGGCAAGAAGGGCCTTCTATGCCATCAAAAGGAACATAAATTTCAACATACCAATTAGGATCTGGCTAAAAATACTTGAATCAGTCATAGAGCCCATTGCCCTTTATGGTTGTGAGGTCTGGGGTCCGCTCACCAACCAAGATTTCACAAAATGGGACAAACACCAAATTGAGACTCTGCATGCAGAATTCTGCAAAAATATCCTCCGTGTACAACGTAGAACACCAAATAATGCATGCAGAGCAGAATTAGGCCGATACCCACTAATTATCAAAATCCAGAAAAGAGCCATTAAATTCTACAACCACCTAAAAGGAAGCGATTCCCAAACCTTCCATAACAAAGCCATCACCTACAGAGAGATGAACCTGGAGAAGAGTCCCCTAAGCAAGCTGGTCCTAGGGCTCTGTTCACAAACACAAACACACCCCACAGAGCCCCAGGACAACAGCACAATTAGACCCAACCAAATCATGAGAAAACAAAAAGATAATTACTTGACACATTGGAAAGAATTAACAAAAAAACAGAGCAAACTAGAATGCTATTTGGCCCTAAACAGAGAGTACACAGTGGCAGAATACCTGACCACTGTGACTGACCCAAACTTAAGGAAAGCTTTGACTATGTACAGACTCAGTGAGCATAGCCTTGCTATTGAGAAAGGCCGCCGTAGGCAGACATGGCTCTCAAGAGAAGACAGGCTATGTGCACACTGCCCACAAAATGAGGTGGAAACTGAGCTGCACTTCCTAACCTCCTGCCCAATGTATGACCATATTAGAGAGACATATTTCCCTCAGATCACACAGATCCACAAAGAATTTGAAAACAAATCCAATTTCGATAAACTCCCATATCTACTGGGAGAAATTCCGCAGTGTGCCATCACAGCAGCAAGATTTGTGACCTGTTGCCACAAGAAAAGGGCAACCAGTGAAGAACAAACACCATTGTAAATACAACCCATATTTATGCTTATTTATTTTAACTTGTGTGCTTTAACCATTTGTACATTGTTACAACACTGTATATATATAATATAACATTTGTAATGTCTTTATTGTTTTGAAACTTCTGTATGTGTAATGTTTACTGTGAATTTGTATTGTTTATTTCACTTTTGTATAATATCTACCTCACTTGCTTTGGCAATGTTAACCTCTAACGAGCCTCTACCCCGGGTCCGGGATCACCCCCCATCCCCCCACACACTGATTAGCATAGCTAGCATAGCTTCACAAGTAGATAGTAGCATCTAAATATCATTAAATCACAAGTCCAAGACACCAGATGAAAGATACAGATCTTGTGAATAAAGCCACCATTTCAGATTTTTAAAATATGTAAATCTATTAGCTAAACACGTTAGCAAAATACACCACTTTTCTAACTCCATCAGTTTCTTACTACTTCAGGTGCTATCACCAATTCGGCTAAACTAAGATATTGATAGCCACTAACCAAGAAAAAACCTCTTCAGATGACAGTCTGATAACATATTTATGGTATAGGATAGGTTTTGTTAGAAAAAAGTGCATATTTCAGGTAGAAATCACAGTTTACAATTGCACCGACCATCACAAGACGACTAGAATTACTATAGAGAGCAACGTGTATGACCAATTTACTCTTAATAAAACATTTCATAAGAATAGACAAAGCATAGCAATGGAAAGACCCAGATCTTGTGATTCCAGACAATATTTCAGATTTTCTAAGCGTTTTACAGCGAAAACACAATAAATCGATAAGTTAGCATACCACATGTGAAAACGTTACCAGAGCATCGATTCCAGCCAAAGAGCGCTATAACGTAATCACCGCCAAAATATATTAATTTTTTCACTAACCTTCTCAGAATTCTTCCGATGACACTCCTGTAACATCATTTTACAACATACATATACAGTTTGTTCGAAAATGTGCATATTTAGCCATACAAAACCGTGATTATACAATGAAAATAGTAGCAACTCAAGCATCAAAATGAGGGACGTCAGCTTTCAGAGTGATCTAGTTTAATCGAAAGCTAATCATATACTTGACTAAAAAATACAGGGTTGACAGGAATCGAAAGACAAATTAGTTCTTAATGCAACCGCTGACTTACATTTTTAAAATTATCCTTACTTTTCAATACAGGGTTCGCCAAGTGACGCGATAACAAACAAAATGGCGAAATATGCGTTTAAAATATTTCGACAGAACAACGATTTATCATATTAAATATTGCTTACTTTGAGCTGTTCTTCCATCAGATTCTTGGGCAATGTATCCTTTCTATGTTGTAATCTTCTTTTGGTCGATAGATGTCCTCTGTCCTTCGAAATATCCACTAACGATCGAACGGGACCCCAAAACGTGTCCAAAGTTTCAGAGTGCACAACAAAGAAATTCCTCAAAATCGCACTAAACGGATATAAATTGCTATAAAACGGTTCAAATTAACTACATTATGATGTTTTTAACAACTATAACGACTAAAAACATGACCGGAGAAATATCACTCTCTAAACAACGATTTGGAAGGAGGCAGGTCTGATGCCCATCTTGCGCACGACGCATGCAGGAAGAGAGCGGTACTTCTACGTTTTCTTGTTTTATAGTGGCTGTGATTGTGCAATAGACTCCATTCAAAACGTGATGACGTACAGACACCCAGAGGAAGACGTAGGCAGTGTCGGTTTCTTCATAGCATTCACTGTCGCCTTAAAAACAGACTCCAGATCAGGGGTAAAAATTTCTGAAATCTCACCCCTGTCATGAAAAGTGCTGTAGATATTGTTCTGTACCACTCAGAGACAAAATTCCAACGGCTATAGAAACTAGAAAGTGTTTTCTATCCAATAATAACAATAATATGCATATTGTACGATCAAGAATTTAGCACGAGGCAGTTTAATTTGGAGACCCAAATATGCTAATGCGGAACAGCACCCCCTATAGTTCCAAGAATTAACACGTTTCCCATGCCAATAAAGCCCCTTGAATTGAATTGAATAGATAGATAGATAGATAGATAGATAGATAGATAGATAGATAGATAGATAGATAGATAGATAGATAGATAGATAGATAGATAGATAGATAGATAGATAGATAGATAGATAGATAGATAGATAGATAGATAGATAGATAGATAGATAGATAGATAGATAGATAGATAGATAGATAGATGATAGATAGATAGATAGATAGATAGATAGATAGATAGATAGATAGATAGATAGATAGATAGATAGATAGATAGATAGATAGATAGATAGATAGATAGATAGATAGATAGATAGATAGATAGATATGAAGAGAAAGACAGATGACAGATACAGAGGTCGGTGATGAGGAGTGTTATGCTTGGCTGGGAGCTTACTAAATGAGTCAGACAACAGACAGCAGAAATACAGTGGACAGACAGACGGGGCATCATCACCTTGTGCAGTTTTAATGTTCAGACCACACAGGGGCGACTTCTGAGTGGCGCCATCGTCAGTTAGATGCTGCATTGGGAGATAGCAGGTCAAACCAGCAAACCAGTTTTGGGGTCAGTTCCATTTCAATTCTTTAGGTTGAGACAAACAGTGAGACAACAAGACTCTTCTTTAGGTTGAGACAAACAGTGAGACAACAAGTCTCTTCTTTAGGTTGAGACAAACAGTGAGACAACAAGTCTCTTCTTTAGGTTGAGACAAACAGTGAGACAACAAGACTCGTCTTTAGGTTGAGACAAACAGTGAGACAACAAGTCTCTTCTTTAGGTTGAGACAAACAGTGAGACAACAAGACTCTTCTTTAGGTTGAGACAAACAGTGAGATAACAAGACTCTTCCTTAGGTTGAGACAAACAGTGAGACAAGTCTCTTCTTTAGGATGAGACAAACAGTGAGACAACAAGTCTCTTCTTTAGGTTGAGACAAACAGTGAGACAACAAGTCTCTTCTTTAGGTTGAGACAAACAGTGAGACAACAAGACTCTTCTTTAGGTTGAGACAAACAGTGAGACAACAAGACTCTTCTTTAGGTTGAGACAAACAGTGAGACAACAAGACTCGTCTTTAGGTTGAGACAAACAGTGAGACAACAAGTCTCGTCTTTAGGTTGAGACAAACAGTGAGACAACAAGTCTCTTCTTTAGGTTGAGACAAACAGTGAGACAACAAGACTCTTCTTTAGGTTGAGACAAACAGTGAGACAACAAGTCTCTTCTTTAGGTTGAGACAAACAGTGAGACAACAAGACTCTTCTTTAGGTTGAGACAAACAGTGAGACAACAAGACTCGTCTTTAGGTTGAGACAAACAGTGAGACAACAAGACTCTTCTTTAGGTTGAGACAAACAGTGAGACAAGTCTCTTCTTTAGGATGAGACAAACAGTGAGACAACAAGTCTCTTCTTTAGGTTGAGACAAACAGTGAGACAAGACTCTTCTTTAGGATGAGACAAACAGTGAGACAACAAGTCTCTTCTTTAGGTTGAGACAAACAGTGAGACAACAAGTCTCTTCTTTAGGTTGAGACAAACAGTGAGACAACAAGACTCTTCTTTAGGTTGAGACAAACAGTGAGACAACAAGTCTCGTCTTTAGGTTGAGACAAACAGTGAGACAACAAGACTCTTCTTTAGATTGAGACAAACAGTGAGACAAGTCTCTTCTTTAGGATGAGACAAACAGTGAGACAACAAGTCTCTTCTTTAGGTTGAGACAAACAGTGAGACAAGACTCTTCTTTAGGATGAGACAAACAGTGAGACAACAAGTCTCGTCTTTAGGTTGAGACAAACAGTGAGACAACAAGTCTCTTCTTTAGGTTGAGACAAACAGTGAGACAACAAGTCTCTTCTTTAGGTTGAGACAAACAGTGAGACAAGACTCTTCTTTAGGATGAGACAAACAGTGAGACAACAAGTCTCTTCTTTAGGTTGAGACAAACAGTGAGACAAGACTCTTCTTTAGGATGAGACAAACAGTGAGACAACAAGTCTCTTCTTTAGGTTGAGACAAACAGTGAGACAACAAGTCTCTTCTTTAGGTTGAGACAAACAGTGAGACAACAAGTCTCTTCTTTAGGTTGAGACAAACAGTGAGACAACAAGTCTCGTCTTTAGGTTGAGAAAAACAGTGAGACAACAAGACTCTTCTTTAGGTTGAGACAAACAGTGAGACAAGTCTCTTCTTTAGGTTGAGACAAACAGTGAGACAGGTCTCGTCTTTATGTTGAGACAAACAGTGAGACAACAAGTCTCGTCTTTAGGTTGAGAAAAACAGTGAGACAACAAGACTCTTCTTTAGGTTGAGACAAACAGTGAGACAAGTCTCTTCTTTAGCTTGAGACAAACAGTGAGACAGGTCTCGTCTTTATGTTGAGACAAACAGTGAGACAACAAGTCTCGTCTTTAGGTTGAGACAAACAGTGAGACAAGACTCTTCTTTAGGATGAGACAAACAGTGAGACAACAAGTCTCTTCTTTAGGTTGAGACAAACAGTGAGACAGGTCTCTTCTTTAGGTTGAGACAAACAGTGAGACAGGTCTCTTCTTTAGGTTGAGACAAACAGTGAGCTACTTACCAGAGCTTTACTCTGGTCTTTCTCTCCTTTGCGAGAGGAACAGGTAGTTTTCAACCCTAGAGAGAGAGAGAGAGAGCAGTCATAGCAGTCATTAGAAGGTAGTGTAACGAAGAGAGAACACCCAACCCTGTCAGTAAACATTAACAGTAACTCCACTCACCAGAGTCGATTTCATTTTGCCTTCGGTTCTGAATCCTCAACTGCAAGACTGAAAGACAAGCAGTAGAGAGGTGGTGAATTAGATGTATGAGAATACCTGGAATAACCTGCAAGGTAACTATGGGTAAAAGGTACTGTCCTATGTTCTGTAGTACAATATCCCTCTGTAATAGTATAGTAACATGTGACGGAGCAATCTCTACAAACACACATACACTGCACACACACCTTCACACTAAGAGGTTCATTGGGGGAGGGGCTGATAGGTTTGGTGATGTTTGCCACAATGCATTCCAGTGCTGAGTTTTGAGATCTGAGAGAAATGGAGGGAGGGATGGAGGGAGGGGACAGCAGGATGAGAAGGGTTTGGAGGGGCTGTAACTATTTATCCGTCAGTATGTCTATTTCTGTCACCCCCATCCCCCCTTCAGCTGTCCCTCTCTCTCCAGAACTCTCTACCTCCCTCCCTTCATCACTGTCATGCAAGTTAATTCTTCCTCCCCTATTTTCTGTCAGCCGACCGCCACTCGAAAAGAGACCCCATTACATTACTTCAGTAAAAACACCGCTTAGCCTGGTTTTACAGTAAACACCTACCTCTTAGCCTGGTAACAGTTACCTCTTAGCCTGGTAACAGCTACCTCTTAGCCTGGTAACAGCTACCTCTTAGCCTGGTAACAGCTACCTCTTAGCCTGGTAACAGCTACCTCTTAGCCTGGTAACTGTTACCTCTTAGCCTGGTAACAGCTACCTCTTAGCCTGGTAACAGCTACCTCTTAGCCTGGTAACAGCTACCTCTTAGCCTGGTAACAGCTACCTCTTAGCCTGGTAACTGCTACCTCTTAGCCTGGTAACTGCTACCTCTTAGCCTGGTAACTGTTACCTCTTAGCCTGGTAACTGCTACCTCTTAGCCTGGTAACTGTTACCTCTTAGCCTGGTAACAGCTACCTCTTAGCCTGAAAACAGCTACCTCTTAGCCTGGGAACTGCACCTCTTAGCCTGGTAACAGCTACCTCTTTGCCTGGGAACTGCACCTCTTAGCCTGGTAACAGCTACCTCTTAGCCTGAAAACAGCTACCTCTTAGCCTGGTAACTGCTACCTCTTAGCCTGGTAACTGTTACCTCTTAGCCTGGTAACACCTACCTCTTAGCCTGGTAACAGCTACCTCTTAGCCTGGTAACAGCTACCTCTTAGCCTGGAAACACCTACCTCTTAGCCTGGAAACACCTATCTCTTAGCCTGGTAACACCTACCTCTTAGCCTGGTAACAGCTACCTCTTAGCCTGGTTCTACAGTAAACAGCTACCTCTTAGCCTGGAAACACCTACCTCTTAGCCTGGTAACAGCTACCTCTTAGCCTGAAAACACCTACCTCATAGCCTTGACCTCATCTTTACTAGATGCTGTTCTTCCACTAATCTCATTGCAACTCCCCTCCAAGTCTCCGACCACTACCTTGTATCCTTTTCCCTCTCGCTCTCATCCAACACTTCCCACACTGCCCCTACTCGGATGGTATCGCGCCGTCCCAACCTTCGCTCTCTCTCCCCCGCTACTCTCTCCTCTTCCATCCTATCATCTCTTCCCTCTGCTCAAACCTTCTCCAACCTATCTCCTGATTCTGCCTCCTCAACCCTCCTCTCCTCCCTTTCTGCATCCTTTGACTCTCTATGTCCCCTATCCTCCAGGCCGGCTCGGTCCTCCCCTCCTGCTCCGTGGCTCGACGACTCATTGCGAGCTCACAGAACAGGGCTCCGGGCAGCCGAGCGGAAATGGAGGAAAACTCGCCTCCCTGCGGACCTGGCATCCTTTCACTCCCTCCTCTCTACATTCTCCTCTTCTGTCTCTGCTGCTAAAGCCACTTTCTACCACTCTAAATTCCAAGCATCTGCCTCTAACCCTAGGAAGCTCTTTGCCACCTTCTCCTCCCTCCTGAATCCCCCCCCCCCCCCCCTCCTCCCTCTCTGCGGATGACTTCGTCAACCATTTTGGAAAGAAGGTCGACGACATCCGATCCTCGTTTGCTAAGTCAAACGACACCGCTGGTTCTGCTCACACTGCCCTACCCTGTGCTTTGACCTCTTTCTCCCCTCTCTCTCCAGATGAAATCTCGCGTCTTGTGACGGCCGGCCGCCCAACAACCTGCCCGCTTGACCCTATCCCCTCCTCTCTTCTCCAGACCATTTCCGGAGACCTTCTCCCTTACCTCACCTCGCTCATCAACTCATCCTTGTCCGCTGGCTACGTCCCTTCCGTCTTCAAGAGAGCGAGAGTTGCACACCTTCTGAAAAAACCTACACTCGATCCCTCCGATGTCAACAACTACAGACCAGTATCCCTTCTTTCTTTTCTCTCCAAAACTCTTGAACGTGCCGTCCTTGGCCAGCTCTCCTGCTATCTCTCTCAGAATGACCTTCTTGATCCAAATCAGTCAGGTTTCAAGACTAGTCATTCAACTGAGACTGCTCTTCTCTGTGTCACGGAGGCGCTCCGCACTGCTAAAGCTAACTCTCTCTCCTCTGCTCTCATCCTTCTAAACCTATCGGCTGCCTTTGATACTGTGAACCATCAGATCCTCCTCTCCACCCTCTCCGAGTTGGGCATCTCCGGCGCGGCCCACGCTTGGATTGCGTCCTACCTGACAGGTCGCTCCTACCAGGTGGCGTGGCGAGAATCTGTCTCCCCACCACGTGCTCTCACCACTGGTGTCCCCCAGGGCTCTGTTCTAGGCCCTCTCCTATTCTCGCTATACACCAAGTCACTTGGCTCTGTCATATCCTCACATGGTCTCTCCTATCATTGCTATGCAGACGACACACAATTAATCTTCTCCTTTCCCCCTTCTGATAACCAGGTGGCGAATCGCATCTCTGCATGTCTGGCAGACATATCAGTGTGGATGACGGATCACCACCTCAAGCTGAACCTCGGCAAGACGGAGCTGCTCTTCCTCCCGGGGAAGGACTGCCCGTTCCATGATCTCGCCATCACGGTTGACAACTCCATTGTGTCCTCCTCCCAGAGTGCTAAGAACCTTGGCGTGATCCTGGACAACACCCTGTCGTTCTCAACTAACATCAAGGCGGTGACCCGTTCCTGTAGGTTCATGCTCTACAACATTCGCAGAGTACGACCCTGCCTCACACAGGAAGCGGCGCAGGTCCTAATCCAGGCACTTGTCATCTCCCGTCTGGATTACTGCAACTCGCTGTTGGCTGGGCTCCCTGCCTGTGCCATTAAACCCCTACAACTCATCCAGAACGCCGCAGCCCGTCTGGTGTTCAACCTTCCCAAGTTCTCTCACGTCACCCCGCTCCTCCGCTCTCTCCACTGGCTTCCAGTTGAAGCTCGCATCCGCTACAAGACCATGGTGCTTGCCTACGGAGCTGTGAGGGGAACGGCACCTCCGTAGCTTCAGGCTCTGATCAGGCCCTACACCCAAACAAGGGCACTGCGTTCATCCACCTCTGGCCTGCTCGCCTCCCTACCTCTGAGGAAGTACAGTTCTCGCTCAGCCCAGTCAAAACTGTTCGCTGCTCTGGCACCCCAATGGTGGAACAAACTCCCTCACGACGCCAGGTCAGCGGAGTCAATCACCACCTTCCGGACACACCTGAAACCCCACCTCTTTAAGGAATACCTAGGATAGGATAAAGTAATCCTTCTAACCCCCCCCCCCCCCCCTTAAAAGAGTTAGATGCACTATTGTAAAGTGGTTGTTCCACTGGATATCATAAGGTGAATGCACCAATGTTTGCAACAGCAGGAAAATAATCCTGCAGCAACAGAAAATGGAACTGTTGTTGTGGATTATAATTTGTAGAGGTTGATACATTTTTCGTTAGGCAAATCAAGTCAGACATTGTTAAGTGGAAATTGCAAACTTTAGAAGCCTTTTTAAACCTGCAACTACAGGATAATCAAATTAAGATACGGCATCTGTATAATGTCATCCAAACATTTTCCAATCTTATAACTGTACCTCTAATGCTGTCTTATTTAATTAGTTATGTGTTTGAATTTGCCTAAGAGTTTTCAGAAGAGTTGATTGACTACTTATAAACCATTTATAAGCCCTGTACAGATGGTAGGTCAATTTAGTTTACCGTTAACAATTAACAATCTGTAACTGAGTGGAAGCAAATGAAGCCAGAATCTTGATGACAGATAAGAGCAGGAAGGTGACAGTGTAAACTACTGTTGTGCATGGATTTAGCTCAGTGAGATTATCTTCCTGCTTTGGGCAAGCGTTCATGGACAGAGAGAAATAGCAGAGATTGGATTGAGGTTATAATCGTCTCCTCAACCGTCTATTGTGTGAAGTAATCTCATAGTGAACCTTATAGGTTATCAATGATCTGTAACGATTTTCTTCTTCTTCAGATGAGGAATATGAAGGATCGGACCAAAATGCAGCGTGGTAAGTGTCCATGTTACTTTAATATAACAGAACACGAAAAAATACAAAAATAACAAAGTGAATGACAAAGAAAACCGAAACAGTCCTGAATGGTGAAAACAAACACAAAACAGGAAACAACCACCCACAAACACAGGTGGGAACAGGCTACCTAAGTATGATTCTCAATCAGAGACAATGATAGACAGCTGCCTCTGATTGAGAACCATACCAGGCCAAACACACAGAAATACAAAACAAGGACAACATATAACACCAGACATAGAATGCCCACCCAAACTCACGCCCTGACCAACCAAAATAGAGACATAAAAAGGATCTCTACGGTCAGGGCGTGACATGATCATTGATCATTTAGCAGCTACCAAATGCAGCATTATCATTACCATGATTTCACCACTGATGTAAGTACAGATGTAAGATCTTAATTTGATCACCCTGTTGTTGCAGAAAATGTTCTGCACAACAGAACATGCACATTTGTAGTGTATTCAAGGTTTAAAAAGGCTTCTAAAGTTTGTAATTTTCCCTTCAAAATGTATCAACCCCTACAAAAATGTCAAATTTTTACCGTCCACACAATAGCACACATTTCCTGTTACTGCAGAATTATTTTCCTGCCATGAGAAACTGATCAAATAAAATTGTTGACTACCACCACCACTGTCTACAGGCATAGCACACCCTACCGCTTTTCTGTTTTGATCACAGTCATGGTAACATACTCAGGGTATAATAGTACATCTTCCTCAACACAAGTTACACAACCCATATTGCCATCCTTCCATCCATAGGCTATTAATTCAACATCAACCAATCAGACAACATTCACCTATTGACAAAAGTATTGATTGGTCCTTCATAGCCTTCAACCATTTCCTCCATAGCTGAATAGATAGTGGGTTCAAAGCAGCAGGACAGCTGATACTTAGTTAGCCAGTCTAACACATTTAAATGTCTCTTCTAATGAATCCAATCTGGAAACCTCAAGACACTTCCTGGTATTTAAATAAATAAATAAACTCATCAAATCTAATCTGAACCTCCAGCTGCCCAAGACAGGCCTGGTAATGAACAGCTGGTGGAAAAAAACAACAACATGAATGTCTCTATGACCTCATTTCCTGTCCCTACCAAGCCTCTTTATGACAGGAGCAGACTGATAACAACAGCGGCGGCCATTTTTAAGGAGCACGTTCCAATTCTAGAACACAACTGCTGCTAGTTAAAGGACAGCAACCTATGGCTGATGGACCTAACACAAAACATAAAGAAATCCAACTTGCAAAAGGATTCAGTAGCTGTACAATTTTCTTGCTACAGATGTAGGATCTTAATTTGAGCCAGTTTGCAACAGCAGGAAAATAATCCTGCAGCAACAGAAAATGGAACTGTTGTTGTGGATTATAATTTGTAGAGGTTGATACATTTTTCGTTAGGCAAATCAAGTCAGACATTGTTAAGTGGAAATTGCAAACTTTAGAAGCCTTTTTAAACCTGCAACTACAGGATAATCAAATTAAGATACGGCATCTGTATAATGTCATCCAAACATTTTCCAATCTTATAACTGTAACTCTAATGCTGTCTTATTTAATTAGTTATGTGTTTGAATTTGCCTAAGAGTTTTTAGTTCACTGTGTACTGAGCCCTCAGTGTAAACAAACAGAACTTCACATCGTTATGGTTTGAAATGGAGACAGGAGCAATGTGGCAGTAGCTATATGCCTCTTGTCTCTCATGACAGATTAAAACATAGCTAGCTGTAAAACTTGGTTCTGGGTTCTGAGATGAATATGCTACAAATACTGTCATTGGGAGATTAAAAGATTTGTGATCGACACTGGTATGTCTATTCAGAAGAGCTCTGTGGTTTCAATCAATAAATAGATATACGACGATCAATATGTTTACCTGATTAATCATCCTCATAATTAATATAACCAAGACTAGACTTATCTGCCACAATCATACAGGAACAACTTCTTGCCAATGATATAGTCATCAATCATTACTAGTTACCATAGTGTCAGCCATGGGCTTGGCTGACAGAGAGAGAAGAAGCTGAGTGACACTTTATGACATAATACAAACAGCACTGTATATATGACCCAAGATCAGCCTAAGGGCAACTTAGTCCCACACCCCAGGCCTAATTCCTCCCTGCCAGCCCCACCCCAACCGGCCCGATCCAGCCCCAACCGGCCTGGCCCGATCCAACCCCACTCCAACCGGCCTGGCCCGATCCAACCCCACTCCAACCGGCCTGGCCCGATCCAGCCCCAACCGGCCTGGCCCGATCCAACCCCACTCCAACCGGCCTGGCCTGATGCAGCCCCACCCCAACCGGCCTGGCCTGATGCAGCCCCACCCCAACTGGCCCAGCCAGATCCTCACCTGAGCGGAATTTGTTCCGGATGAGAAGAGACCTCTCAGAGGCCAGCAACGTCATGACGGAGAGGAGGAGGGGAATGAGGGATGAGAGGAGGAACAGAAAGAAAGAGTGGAATCCTGTTTTTATTCCCACTAGGGTGGGAATCAGGAGGAATAGACTCTTCTGATTCTGTCTCTCTCTGTGTGGAAAGCAGAGAACAACAAATAGAGGGAGGATTGGAACAGGGGAGGTCAATGCTTTTGTTTATCCCTTGAGAAAAATATATTGACACTGAGTAGAAGACACACAGACCAGAGCAGTAGACAGAAGAGAGAGTTATAGAGTGGAAAGAATTAGGGAGACACATCATCTGACACACACAGGATAGAGTGGACAGTAGTAGAGACACAAACTATCTGACACACACAGGATAGAGTGGACAGTAGAAGAGACACAAACTATCTGACACACACAGGATAGAGTGGACAGTAGTAGAGACACAAACTATCTGACACACACAGGATAGAGTGGACAGTAGTAGAGACACAAACTATCTGACACACACAGGATAG
Organism: Salvelinus alpinus; assembly: GCF_045679555.1. Lineage (NCBI taxonomy): Eukaryota > Metazoa > Chordata > Actinopteri > Salmoniformes > Salmonidae > Salvelinus > Salvelinus alpinus. The sequence goes on along the minus strand of NC_092089.1, from coordinate 31,881,827 downwards.
AGTGGACAGTAGTAGAGACACAAACTATCTGACACACACAGAATAGAGTGGACAGTAGTAGAGAGACACCATCTGACACACACAGGATAGAGTGGACAGTAGTAGTGACACAAACTATCTGACACACACAGGATAGAGTGGACAGTAGTGGAGACACAAACTATCTGACACACACAGAATAGAGTGGACAGTAGTAGAGAGACACCATCTGACACACACAGGATAGAGTGGACAGTAGTAGAGACACAAACTATCTGACACACACAGGATAGAGTGGACAGTAGTAGAGACACACCATCTGACACACACAGGATAGAGTGGACAGTAATAGAGACACAAACTATCTGACACACACAGGATAGAGTGGACAGTAGTAGAGACACAAACTATCTGACACACAGGATAGAGTGGACAGTAGTAGAGACACACCATCTGACACACACAGGATAGAGTGGACAGTAGTAGAGACACAAACTATCTGACACACAGGATAGAGTGGACAGTAGTAGAGACACAAACTATCTGACACACACAGGATAGAGTGGACAGTAGTAGAGACACAAACTATCTGACACACACAGGATAGAGTGGACAGTAGTAGAGACACAAACTATCTGACACACAGGATAGAGTGGACAGTAGAAGAGACACAAACTATCTGACACACACAGGATAGAGTGGACAGTAGTAGAGACACAAACTATCTGACACACACAGGATAGAGTGGACAGTAGTAGAGACACAAACTATCTGACACACACAGGATAGAGTGGACAGTAATAGAGACACAAACTATCTGACACACACAGGATAGAGTGGACAGTAGTAGAGACACAAACTATCTGACACACAGGATAGAGTGGACAGTAGTAGAGACACACCATCTGACACACACAGGATATAGTGGACAGTAGTAGAGACACAAACTATCTGACACACAGGATAGAGTGGACAGTAGTAGAGACACAAACTATCTGACACACACAGGATAGAGTGGACAGTAGTAGAGACACAAACTATCTGACACACACAGGATAGAGTGGACAGTAGTAGAGACACACCATCTGACACACACAGGATAGAGTGGACAGTAGTAGAGACACAAACTATCTGACACACAGGATAGAGTGGACAGTAGTAGAGACACAAACTATCTGACACACACAGGATAGAGTGGACAGTAGTAGAGACACAAACTATCTGACACACACAGGATAGAGTGGACAGTAGTAGAGACACACCATCTGACACACACAGGATAGAGTGGACAGTAGTAGAGACACACCATCTGACACACACAGGATAGAGTGGACAGTAGTAGAGACACAAACTATCTGACACACAGGATAGAGTGGACAGTAGTAGAGACACAAACTATCTGACACACACAGGATAGAGTGGACAGTAGTAGAGACACAAACTATCTGACACACACAGGATAGAGTGGACAGTAGTAGAGACACAAACTATCTGACACACAGGATAGAGTGGACAGTAGTAGAGACACAAACTATCTGACACACACAGGATAGAGTGGACAGTAGTAGAGACACACCATCTGACACACACAGGATAGAGTGGACAGTAGTAGAGACACAAACTATCTGACACACAGGATAGAGTGGACAGTAGTAGAGACACACCATCTGATACACACAGGATAGAGTGGACAGTAGTAGAGACACAAACTATCTGACACACAGGATAGAGTGGACAGTAGTAGAGACACAAACTATCTGACACACACAGGATAGAGTGGACAGTAGTAGAGACACACCATCTGACACACACAGGATAGAGTGGACAGTAGTAGAGACACAAACTATCTGACACACAGGATAGAGTGGACAGTAGTAGAGACACACCATCTGATACACACAGGATAGAGTGGACAGTAGTAGAGACACAAACTAGCTGACACACAGGATAGAGTGGACAGTAGTAGAGACACAAACTATCTGACACACACAGGATAGAGTGGACAGTAGTAGAGACACACCATCTGACACACACAGGATAGAGTGGACAGTAATAGAGACACAAACTATCTGACACACACAGGATAGAGTGGACAGTAGTAGAGACACACCATCTGACACACACAGGATAGAGTGGACAGTAGTAGAGACACAAACTATCTGACACACAGGATAGAGTGGACAGTAGTAGAGACACAAACTATCTGACACACACAGGATAGAGTGGACAGTAGTAGAGACACAAACTAGCTGACACACAGGATAGAGTGGACAGTAGTAGAGACACAAACTATCTGACACACACAGGATAGAGTGGACAGTAGTAGAGACACACCATCTGACACACACAGGATAGAGTGGACAGTAATAGAGACACAAACTATCTGACACACACAGGATAGAGTGGACAGTAGTAGAGACACAAACTATCTGACACACAGGATAGAGTGGACAGTAGTAGAGACACACCATCTGACACACACAGGATAGAGTGGACAGTAGTAGAGACACAAACTATCTGACACAGAGGATAGAGTGGACAGTAGTAGAGACACAAACTATCTGACACACACAGGATAGAGTGGACAGTAGTAGAGACACAAACTATCTGACACACACAGGATAGAGTGGACAGTAGTAGAGACACACCATCTGACACACACAGGATAGAGTGGACAGTAGTAGAGACACACCATCTGACACACACAGGATAGAGTGGACAGTAGTAGAGACACAAACTATCTGACACACAGGATAGAGTGGACAGTAGTAGAGACACAAACTATCTGACACACACAGGATAGAGTGGACAGTAGTAGAGACACAAACTATCTGACACACACAGGATAGAGTGGACAGTAGTAGAGACACAAACTATCTGACACACAGGATAGAGTGGACAGTAGTAGAGACACAAACTATCTGACACACACAGGATAGAGTGGACAGTAGTAGAGACACACCATCTGACACACACAGGATAGAGTGGACAGTAGTAGAGACACAAACTATCTGACACACAGGATAGAGTGGACAGTAGTAGAGACACACCATCTGATACACACAGGATAGAGTGGACAGTAGTAGAGACACAAACTATCTGACACACAGGATAGAGTGGACAGTAGTAGAGACACAAACTATCTGACACACACAGGATAGAGTGGACAGTAGTAGAGACACACCATCTGACACACACAGGATAGAGTGGACAGTAGTAGAGACACAAACTATCTGACACACAGGATAGAGTGGACAGTAGTAGAGACACACCATCTGATACACACAGGATAGAGTGGACAGTAGTAGAGACACAAACTATCTGACACACAGGATAGAGTGGACAGTAGTAGAGACACAAACTATCTGACACACACAGGATAGAGTGGACAGTAGTAGAGACACAAACTAGCTGACACACAGGATAGAGTGGACAGTAGTAGAGACACAAACTATCTGACACACACAGGATAGAGTGGACAGTAGTAGAGACACACCATCTGACACACACAGGATAGAGTGGACAGTAATAGAGACACAAACTATCTGACACACACAGGATAGAGTGGACAGTAGTAGAGACACAAACTATCTGACACACAGGATAGAGTGGACAGTAGTAGAGACACACCATCTGACACACACAGGATAGAGTGGACAGTAGTAGAGACACAAACTATCTGACACAGAGGATAGAGTGGACAGTAGTAGAGACACAAACTATCTGACACACACAGGATAGAGTGGACAGTAGTAGAGACACAAACTATCTGACACACACAGGATAGAGTGGACAGTAGTAGAGACACACCATCTGACACACACAGGATAGAGTGGACAGTAGTAGAGACACAAACTATCTGACACACAGGATAGAGTGGACAGTAGTAGAGACACAAACTATCTGACACACACAGGATAGAGTGGACAGTAGTAGAGACACAAACTATCTGACACACACAGGATAGAGTGGACAGTAGTAGAGACACACCATCTGACACACACAGGATAGAGTGGACAGTAGTAGAGACACACCATCTGACACACACAGGATAGAGTGGACAGTAGTAGAGACACAAACTATCTGACACACAGGATAGAGTGGACAGTAGTAGAGACACAAACTATCTGACACACACAGGATAGAGTGGACAGTAGTAGAGACACAAACTATCTGACACACACAGGATAGAGTGGACAGTAGTAGAGACACAAACTATCTGACACACAGGATAGAGTGGACAGTAGTAGAGACACAAACTATCTGACACACACAGGATAGAGTGGACAGTAGTAGAGACACACCATCTGACACACACAGGATAGAGTGGACAGTAGTAGAGACACAAACTATCTGACACACAGGATAGAGTGGACAGTAGTAGAGACACACCATCTGATACACACAGGATAGAGTGGACAGTAGTAGAGACACAAACTATCTGACACACAGGATAGAGTGGACAGTAGTAGAGACACAAACTATCTGACACACACAGGATAGAGTGGACAGTAGTAGAGACACAAACTAGCTGACACACAGGATAGAGTGGACAGTAGTAGAGACACAAACTATCTGACACACACAGGATAGAGTGGACAGTAGTAGAGACACAAACTATCTGACACACACAGGATAGAGTGGACAGTAGTAGAGACACAAACTATCTGACACACAGGATAGAGTGGACAGTAGTAGAGACACAAACTATCTGACACACACAGGATAGAGTGGACAGTAGTAGAGACACACCATCTGACACACACAGGATAGAGTGGACAGTAGTAGAGACACAAACTATCTGACACACAGGATAGAGTGGACAGTAGTAGAGACACAAACTATCTGACACACACAGGATAGAGTGGACAGTAGTAGAGACACAAACTATCTGACACACACAGGATAGAGTGGACAGTAGAAGAGACACAAACTATCTGACACACACAGGATAGAGTGGACAGTAGTAGAGACACAAACTATCTGACACACACAGGATAGAGTGGACAGTAGTAGAGACACAAACTATCTGACACACACAGGATAGAGTGGACAGTAGTAGAGACACAAACTATCTGACACACACAGAATAGAGTGGACAGTAGTAGAGAGACACCATCTGACACACACAGGATAGAGTGGACAGTAGTAGTGACACAAACTATCTGACACACACAGGATAGAGTGGACAGTAGTAGAGACACAAACTATCTGACACACACAGAATAGAGTGGACAGTAGTAGAGAGACACCATCTGACACACACAGGATAGAGTGGACAGTAGTAGAGACACAAACTATCTGACACACAGGATAGAGTGGACAGTAGTAGAGACACAAACTATCTGACACACACAGGATAGAGTGGACAGTAGTAGAGACACACCATCTGACACACACAGGATAGAGTGGACAGTAATAGAGACACAAACTATCTGACACACACAGGATAGAGTGGACAGTAGTAGAGACACAAACTATCTGACACACAGGATAGAGTGGACAGTAGTAGAGACACACCATCTGACACACACAGGATAGAGTGGACAGTAGTAGAGACACAAACTATCTGACACACAGGATAGAGTGGACAGTAGTAGAGACACAAACTATCTGACACACACAGGATAGAGTGGACAGTAGTAGAGACACAAACTATCTGACACACACAGGATAGAGTGGACAGTAGTAGAGACACAAACTATCTGACACACAGGATAGAGTGGACAGTAGAAGAGACACAAACTATCTGACACACACAGGATAGAGTGGACAGTAGTAGAGACACAAACTATCTGACACACACAGGATAGAGTGGACAGTAGTAGAGACACAAACTATCTGACACACACAGGATAGAGTGGACAGTAATAGAGACACAAACTATCTGACACACACAGGATAGAGTGGACAGTAGTAGAGACACAAACTATCTGACACACAGGATAGAGTGGACAGTAGTAGAGACACACCATCTGACACACACAGGATATAGTGGACAGTAGTAGAGACACAAACTATCTGACACACAGGATAGAGTGGACAGTAGTAGAGACACAAACTATCTGACACACACAGGATAGAGTGGACAGTAGTAGAGACACAAACTATCTGACACACACAGGATAGAGTGGACAGTAGTAGAGACACACCATCTGACACACACAGGATAGAGTGGACAGTAGTAGAGACACAAACTATCTGACACACAGGATAGAGTGGACAGTAGTAGAGACACAAACTATCTGACACACACAGGATAGAGTGGACAGTAGTAGAGACACAAACTATCTGACACACACAGGATAGAGTGGACAGTAGTAGAGACACACCATCTGACACACACAGGATAGAGTGGACAGTAGTAGAGACACACCATCTGACACACACAGGATAGAGTGGACAGTAGTAGAGACACAAACTATCTGACACACAGGATAGAGTGGACAGTAGTAGAGACACAAACTATCTGACACACACAGGATAGAGTGGACAGTAGTAGAGACACAAACTATCTGACACACACAGGATAGAGTGGACAGTAGTAGAGACACAAACTATCTGACACACAGGATAGAGTGGACAGTAGTAGAGACACAAACTATCTGACACACACAGGATAGAGTGGACAGTAGTAGAGACACACCATCTGACACACACAGGATAGAGTGGACAGTAGTAGAGACACAAACTATCTGACACACAGGATAGAGTGGACAGTAGTAGAGACACACCATCTGATACACACAGGATAGAGTGGACAGTAGTAGAGACACAAACTATCTGACACACAGGATAGAGTGGACAGTAGTAGAGACACAAACTATCTGACACACACAGGATAGAGTGGACAGTAGTAGAGACACACCATCTGACACACACAGGATAGAGTGGACAGTAGTAGAGACACAAACTATCTGACACACAGGATAGAGTGGACAGTAGTAGAGACACACCATCTGATACACACAGGATAGAGTGGACAGTAGTAGAGACACAAACTATCTGACACACAGGATAGAGTGGACAGTAGTAGAGACACAAACTATCTGACACACACAGGATAGAGTGGACAGTAGTAGAGACACAAACTAGCTGACACACAGGATAGAGTGGACAGTAGTAGAGACACAAACTATCTGACACACACAGGATAGAGTGGACAGTAGTAGAGACACACCATCTGACACACACAGGATAGAGTGGACAGTAATAGAGACACAAACTATCTGACACACACAGGATAGAGTGGACAGTAGTAGAGACACAAACTATCTGACACACAGGATAGAGTGGACAGTAGTAGAGACACACCATCTGACACACACAGGATAGAGTGGACAGTAGTAGAGACACAAACTATCTGACACAGAGGATAGAGTGGACAGTAGTAGAGACACAAACTATCTGACACACACAGGATAGAGTGGACAGTAGTAGAGACACAAACTATCTGACACACACAGGATAGAGTGGACAGTAGTAGAGACACACCATCTGACACACACAGGATAGAGTGGACAGTAGTAGAGACACACCATCTGACACACACAGGATAGAGTGGACAGTAGTAGAGACACAAACTATCTGACACACAGGATAGAGTGGACAGTAATAGAGACACAAACTATCTGACACACACAGGATAGAGTGGACAGTAGTAGAGACACAAACTATCTGACACACAGGATAGAGTGGACAGTAGTAGAGACACACCATCTGACACACACAGGATATAGTGGACAGTAGTAGAGACACAAACTATCTGACACACAGGATAGAGTGGACAGTAGTAGAGACACAAACTATCTGACACACACAGGATAGAGTGGACAGTAGTAGAGACACAAACTATCTGACACACACAGGATAGAGTGGACAGTAGTAGAGACACACCATCTGACACACACAGGATAGAGTGGACAGTAGTAGAGACACAAACTATCTGACACACAGGATAGAGTGGACAGTAGTAGAGACACAAACTATCTGACACACACAGGATAGAGTGGACAGTAGTAGAGACACAAACTATCTGACACACACAGGATAGAGTGGACAGTAGTAGAGACACACCATCTGACACACACAGGATAGAGTGGACAGTAGTAGAGACACACCATCTGACACACACAGGATAGAGTGGACAGTAGTAGAGACACAAACTATCTGACACACAGGATAGAGTGGACAGTAGTAGAGACACAAACTATCTGACACACACAGGATAGAGTGGACAGTAGTAGAGACACAAACTATCTGACACACACAGGATAGAGTGGACAGTAGTAGAGACACAAACTATCTGACACACAGGATAGAGTGGACAGTAGTAGAGACACAAACTATCTGACACACACAGGATAGAGTGGACAGTAGTAGAGACACACCATCTGACACACACAGGATAGAGTGGACAGTAGTAGAGACACAAACTATCTGACACACAGGATAGAGTGGACAGTAGTAGAGACACACCATCTGATACACACAGGATAGAGTGGACAGTAGTAGAGACACAAACTATCTGACACACAGGATAGAGTGGACAGTAGTAGAGACACAAACTATCTGACACACACAGGATAGAGTGGACAGTAGTAGAGACACACCATCTGACACACACAGGATAGAGTGGACAGTAGTAGAGACACAAACTATCTGACACACAGGATAGAGTGGACAGTAGTAGAGACACACCATCTGATACACACAGGATAGAGTGGACAGTAGTAGAGACACAAACTATCTGACACACAGGATAGAGTGGACAGTAGTAGAGACACAAACTATCTGACACACACAGGATAGAGTGGACAGTAGTAGAGACACAAACTAGCTGACACACAGGATAGAGTGGACAGTAGTAGAGACACAAACTATCTGACACACACAGGATAGAGTGGACAGTAGTAGAGACACACCATCTGACACACACAGGATAGAGTGGACAGTAATAGAGACACAAACTATCTGACACACACAGGATAGAGTGGACAGTAGTAGAGACACAAACTATCTGACACACAGGATAGAGTGGACAGTAGTAGAGACACACCATCTGACACACACAGGATAGAGTGGACAGTAGTAGAGACACAAACTATCTGACACAGAGGATAGAGTGGACAGTAGTAGAGACACAAACTATCTGACACACACAGGATAGAGTGGACAGTAGTAGAGACACAAACTATCTGACACACACAGGATAGAGTGGACAGTAGTAGAGACACACCATCTGACACACACAGGATAGAGTGGACAGTAGTAGAGACACACCATCTGACACACACAGGATAGAGTGGACAGTAGTAGAGACACAAACTATCTGACACACAGGATAGAGTGGACAGTAGTAGAGACACAAACTATCTGACACACACAGGATAGAGTGGACAGTAGTAGAGACACAAACTATCTGACACACACAGGATAGAGTGGACAGTAGTAGAGACACAAACTATCTGACACACAGGATAGAGTGGACAGTAGTAGAGACACACCATCTGATACACACAGGATAGAGTGGACAGTAGTAGAGACACAAACTATCTGACACACAGGATAGAGTGGACAGTAGTAGAGACACAAACTATCTGACACACACAGGATAGAGTGGACAGTAGTAGAGACACACCATCTGACACACACAGGATAGAGTGGACAGTAGTAGAGACACAAACTATCTGACACACAGGATAGAGTGGACAGTAGTAGAGACACACCATCTGATACACACAGGATAGAGTGGACAGTAGTAGAGACACAAACTATCTGACACACAGGATAGAGTGGACAGTAGTAGAGACACAAACTATCTGACACACACAGGATAGAGTGGACAGTAGTAGAGACACAAACTAGCTGACACACAGGATAGAGTGGACAGTAGTAGAGACACAAACTATCTGACACACACAGGATAGAGTGGACAGTAGTAGAGACACACCATCTGACACACACAGGATAGAGTGGACAGTAATAGAGACACAAACTATCTGACACACACAGGATAGAGTGGACAGTAGTAGAGACACAAACTATCTGACACACAGGATAGAGTGGACAGTAGTAGAGACACACCATCTGACACACACAGGATAGAGTGGACAGTAGTAGAGACACAAACTATCTGACACAGAGGATAGAGTGGACAGTAGTAGAGACACAAACTATCTGACACACACAGGATAGAGTGGACAGTAGTAGAGACACAAACTATCTGACACACACAGGATAGAGTGGACAGTAGTAGAGACACACCATCTGACACACACAGGATAGAGTGGACAGTAGTAGAGACACAAACTATCTGACACACAGGATAGAGTGGACAGTAGTAGAGACACAAACTATCTGACACACACAGGATAGAGTGGACAGTAGTAGAGACACAAACTATCTGACACACACAGGATAGAGTGGACAGTAGTAGAGACACACCATCTGACACACACAGGATAGAGTGGACAGTAGTAGAGACACACCATCTGACACACACAGGATAGAGTGGACAGTAGTAGAGACACAAACTATCTGACACACAGGATAGAGTGGACAGTAGTAGAGACACAAACTATCTGACACACACAGGATAGAGTGGACAGTAGTAGAGACACAAACTATCTGACACACACAGGATAGAGTGGACAGTAGTAGAGACACAAACTATCTGACACACAGGATAGAGTGGACAGTAGTAGAGACACAAACTATCTGACACACACAGGATAGAGTGGACAGTAGTAGAGACACACCATCTGACACACACAGGATAGAGTGGACAGTAGTAGAGACACAAACTATCTGACACACAGGATAGAGTGGACAGTAGTAGAGACACACCATCTGATACACACAGGATAGAGTGGACAGTAGTAGAGACACAAACTATCTGACACACAGGATAGAGTGGACAGTAGTAGAGACACAAACTATCTGACACACACAGGATAGAGTGGACAGTAGTAGAGACACAAACTAGCTGACACACAGGATAGAGTGGACAGTAGTAGAGACACAAACTATCTGACACACACAGGATAGAGTGGACAGTAGTAGAGACACAAACTATCTGACACACACAGGATAGAGTGGACAGTAGTAGAGACACAAACTATCTGACACACAGGATAGAGTGGACAGTAGTAGAGACACAAACTATCTGACACACACAGGATAGAGTGGACAGTAGTAGAGACACACCATCTGACACACACAGGATAGAGTGGACAGTAGTAGAGACACAAACTATCTGACACACAGGATAGAGTGGACAGTAGTAGAGACACAAACTATCTGACACACACAGGATAGAGTGGACAGTAGTAGAGACACAAACTATCTGACACACACAGGATAGAGTGAACAGTAGTAGAAACACAAACTATCTGACACACACAGGATAGAGTGGACAGTAGTAGAGACACAAACTATCTGACACAAACAGGATAGAGTGGACAGTAGTAGAGACACAAACTATCTGACACACACAGGATAGAGTGGACAGTAGTAGAGACACAAACTATCTGACACACACAGGATAGAGTGGACAGTAGTAGAGACACAAACTATCTGACACACACAGGAGAGAGTGGACAGTAGTAGAGACACAAACTGTCTGACACACACAGGATAGAGTGGACAGTAGTAGAGACACACCATCTGACACACACAGGATAGAGTGGACAGTAGTAGAGACACAAACTATCTGACACACACAGGATAGAGTGGACAGTAGTAGAGACACAAACTATCTGACACACACAGGATAGAGTGGACAGTAGTAGAGACACAAACTATCTGACACACACAGGATAGAGTGGACAGTAGTAGAGACACAAACTATCTGACACACACAGGATAGAGTGGACAGTAGTAGAGACACAAACTATCTGACACACACAGGATAGAGTGGGCAGTAGTAGAGACACAAACTATCTGACACACACAGGATAGAGTGGACAGTAGTAGAGACACATCATCTGACACACACAGGATAGAGTGGACAGTAGTAGAGACACAAACTATCTGACACACACAGGATAGAGTGGACAGTAGTAGAGACACAAACTATCTGACACACACAGGATAGAGTGGACAGTAGAAGAGACACAAACTATCTGACACACACAGGATAGAGTGGACAGTAGTAGAGACACAAACTATCTGACACACACAGGATAGAGTGGACAGTAGTAGAGACACAAACTATCTGACACACACAGGATAGAGTGGACAGTAGTAGAGACACACCATCTGACACACACAGGATAGTGTGGACAGTAGTAGAGACAAACCATCTGACACACACAGGATAGAGTGGACAGTAGTAGAGACACAAACTATCTGACACACACAGGATAGAGTGGACAGTAGTAGAGACACAAACTATCTGACACACACAGGATAGTGGACAGTAGTAGAGACACAAACTATCTGACACACACAGGATAGAGTGGACAGTAGTAGAGACACAAACTATCTGACACACACAGGATAGAGTGGACAGTAGTAGAGACACAAACTATCTGACACACACAGGATAGAGTGGGCAGTAGTAGAGACACAAACTATCTGACACACACAGGATAGAGTGGACAGTAGTAGAGACACATCATCTGACACACACAGGATAGAGTGGACAGTAGTAGAGACACAAACTATCTGACACACACAGGATAGAGTGGACACTAGTAGAGACACAAACTATCTGACACACACAGGATAGAGTGGACAGTAGAAGAGACACAAACTATCTGACACACACAGGATAGAGTGGACAGTAGTAGAGACACAAACTATCTGACACACACAGGATAGAGTGGACAGTAGTAGAGACACAAACTATCTGACACACACAGTATAGAGTGGGCAGTAGTAGAGACACAAACTATCTGACACACACAGGATAGAGTGGACAGTAGTAGAGACACATCATCTGACACACACAGGATAGAGTGGACAGTAGTAGAGACACAAACTATCTGACACACACAGGATAGAGTGGACAGTAGTAGAGACACAAACTATCTGACACACACAGGATAGAGTGGACAGTAGTAGAGACACAAACTATCTGACACACACAGGATAGAGTGGACAGTAGTAGAGACACAAACTATCTGACACACACAGGATAGAGTGGACAGTAGTAGAGACACAAACTATCTGACACACACAGGATAGAGTGGGCAGTAGTAGAGACACAAACTATCTGACACACACAGGATAGAGTGGACAGTAGTAGAGACACATCATCTGACACACACAGGATAGAGTGGACAGTAGTAGAGACACAAACTATCTGACACACACAGGATAGAGTGGACAGTAGTAGAGACACAAACTATCTGACACACACAGGATAGAGTGGACAGTAGAAGAGACACAAACTATCTGACACACACAGGATAGAGTGGACAGTAGTAGAGACACAAACTATCTGACACACACAGGATAGAGTGGACAGTAGTAGAGACACACCATCTGACACACACAGGATAGAGTGGACAGTAGTAGAGACACAAACTATCTGACACACACAGGATAGAGTGGACAGTAGTAGAGACACACCATCTGACACACACAGGATAGAGTGGACAGTAGTAGAGACACAAACTATCTGACACACACAGGATAGAGTGGACAGTAGTAGAGACACAAACTATCTGACACACACAGGATAGAGTGGACAGTAGTAGAGACACAAACTATCTGACACACACAGGATAGAGTGGACAGTAGTAGAGACACAAACTATCTGACACACACAGGATAGAGTGGGCAGTAGTAGAGACACAAACTATCTGACACACACAGGATAGAGTGGACAGTAGTAGAGACACATCATCTGACACACACAGGATAGAGTGGACAGTAGTAGAGACACAAACTATCTGACACATACAGGATAGAGTGGACAGTAGTAGAGACACAAACTATCTGACACACACAGGATAGAGTGGACAGTAGAAGAGACACAAACTATCTGACACACACAGGATAGAGTGGACAGTAGTAGAGACACAAACTATCTGACACACACAGGATAGAGTGGACAGTAGTAGAGACACACCATCTGACACACACAGGATAGAGTGGACAGTAGTAGAGACACAAACTATCTGACACACACAGGATAGAGTGGACAGTAGTAGAGACACAAACTATCTGACACACACAGGATAGAGTGGACAGTAGTAGAGACACACCATCTGACACACACAGGATAGTGTGGACAGTAGTAGAGACAAACCATCTGACACACACAGGATAGAGTGGACAGTAGTAGAGACACAAACTATCTGACACACACAGGATAGAGTGGACAGTAGTAGAGACACAAACTATCTGACACACACAGGATAGAGTGGACAGTAGTAGAGACACAAACTATCTGACACACACAGGATAGAGTGGACAGTAGTAGAGACACAAACTATCTGACACACACAGTATAGAGTGGACAATAGTAGAGACACAAACTATCTGACACACACAGGATAGAGTGGACAGTAGTAGAGACACACCATCTGACACACACAGGATAGAGTGGACAGTAGTAGAGAGACACCATCTGACACACACAGGATAGAGTGGACAGTAGTAGAGACACAAACAGTAGTAGAGACACACCATCTGACACACACAGGATAGAGTGGACAGTAGTAGAGACACACCATCTGACACACACAGGATAGAGTGGACAGTAGTAGAGACACAAACTATCTGACACACACAGGATAGAGTGGACAGTAGTAGAGACACAAACTATCTGACACACACAGGATAGAGTGGACAGTAGTAGAGAGACAACATCGACATTGACTAGACCAAGCCTCTCACGGCAGACTGCCACAATCACAGAAAGAGAGGAGGGACACACACATACTGTAGATATAACGAGAAAGAAAGAGGAAGAGACAGTAGGAAGCATATAGAACGACAGAGGAAGAGGAGGAGAGGCGAGGAGAAGAGAGACAGGGTGATTTAGGCCATATGAGTGACAGAGACAGAGGCAGTGACAGATACCCAGATGCCAAACAGTGAGTGCACAGGGGATACTTACTATAATGGACACATAAAAGCCACAACACCTATCACAGAGGACACAACTATGCAGAGGACCGTGCTCTGATGGCTGGATGCACAGATTTAAAAGCGAAAGAAAGTGAAAACTGCCACAGAGAAATAGATGGTTTTATCTACACACAGAGAACCATAGGAGAGAGACAGAGGTTATTACCACTAATTCACACACACTTCATTAATGCACACACACCATTTATTGACTATATTGACTATGCCGCTGGCCACCCATAAGACAAATTGGGAAAGCCTGAACAGCATGAAGTGGACACACACCGAGCGACTGAGATTATTTACACAAAATCACTGAGCTGGTGTTCATTAACACACAATCACACAACAGTTATTTACAAACTAGATTAGAGCACTACCCATACAGTAGGATATTGATGAGTCCTCATATCACACAGTAGGGCACTGAGACGCAAAAAGAGAGAGAGAAAGAGAGTGAGGAAGGGAAATAGAGAGGAAGACAGAGAGAGAGGGAGAGTAAATGAGATAGAATGAAAGATAATACTTACTGAAACAGAGAGAGAAGTCCTTGGGGGAACTTGGAGTGGGTTTCAGATGAAATTAGAGGTGCAAGAAGGAAGAGATAACTTCAAGTGCGTTTAATGACGATTTCTTTCATGTTCCTTTTCTTGTCATATTGTTTCTCTCTCTCTCCACACTCGTTAATCCCCTGGGAAAGGGTTCTAAAGGTGAACTTGGGGAGGAAAGGATCTGATGTTCCTTCCTTCCTTATCATAGAACTAACCTTATCCTTCTCTCGCTCTTTCTCTCTGGACCTCTCCTGTCCACCCTAAACCGTCCTGGATCCTTGGTGCCAACTGTGGGGGACTGTCAAAGTTGTCACTCCCCCTCTCCCCTCCCTCTCTCTCTACCCCTCCCTCACCCCTCTCCCCCTCCTTCACCCGTCCCAGCAACATACATCTGTTGACTGATTGACTGATTGATGGAGAGATCGAGTGACGATAAGTGGTTGTGTGTTTGTGTCTTTGTCAAAAGTATCCACAAAATGGATGACTCATGTCAACATGCACATGGCATTGTTACAAACTTTGGCCAGATACACTACACTAGTCTGAGGCCTATACTTTTTCCTCCCTTATGTATTTAAAAGCAAATAATGATTTGGGATATTGGATATTGCTGAGGTGTGATATGGTGTGGTAGGTAGGTATTACTGTAGGACTTTGCAGTAAGTACTACAGTATGATTTAATGTGTAGACTTCCATCTGATAATGTTCTATGTAAATCAAGGAATGCAACTTTAGTAAGTCAGTGTCCCTGTCTAAATACCTACGTCATCCTCTTACACATGATGTATTCTGTGTGTGTGTGCGTGTCCGGGTGCGTTTGCGTGTGCGTGAAACATGTGGCAGGCACAGAAACCCAGGCCAAGTCAGTTTACGTCAGTGTATATATCTGAATATGAGGTGATACTGTACCTGACTTTATCCAATGCATGTTATTAACTGGCACTGCTAGCAGTATGCTAGAAAACAGTGTGTGTGTGTGTGTGTGTGTGTGTGTGTGTGTGTGTGTGTGTGTGTGTGTGTGTGTGTGTGTGTGTGTGTGTGTGTGCGTGCGTGCGTGCGTGCGTGCGTGCGTGCGTGCGTGCGTGCGTGCGTGCGTGTGTGTGTGTGCGTGCGTGTGTGTGCGTGTGCGCGCGTGTCTGTCTGTCAGTAGGCTTAGCAGGGGGAGAGGGGGACTTTGGGGACGGGAAGGGTGGTCTTTGCAGGAGCACCTGTTCTGTTAGTTTGACAGACAGGCCGGTGTGTGCTGGTTCAGCAGGTCGGGGGGGGGGGGGGGGGGGGGAGTGATAGGGAGCGAGATAGAATGATGGAGTGGTGGGGAGACAGGGAAGTAGTGGGAGCGAGAGGTAGAGAGAGAGAGGGAGAGAGAGGTAAGGAGTCAGGACTACAGGAAGAGAGGAATGGAAGAGAGGAGAGGAAGGGAAGACAGGAGAGGAAGTTACAGCTAATGAATTATGTTATCTGGAGAGAAGCCCATATTGATCCACAGCCTGACTACACTGAGCACAGCTAGGAGAGACTGACTGCAGCAGACAAGACATTGGTACAGACGCCACCCAGATAACCACCAGTCACAGCCACAGTCAGAGCCACTGTACGGGTGAATTGTGGTTGTACAGATTTAGATGACAGTAAAAGATGTCTACAATGATGAGGTTTACTCCTAAATCCAAACTTGGCAGACGTTCTACAGTGGTCTAATGTGAGAGTCCCTTTCCGCACCATATGTTGTGTAATGTAGATCCACCTCTAAACTATATGCCTCACTACCTTTAGTTATTTTTTCATTGGCAAGATTAGCAAAATTATGCATGACATGCCAGCAACAAATTCTGAACCTACACATACACGCATAACTGACCAAATTATGAAAGACAAGCATTGGCATTTTGAATTCCGTAAAACGAGTGTGGAAGAGGTCAAATTTGTATTGTTGTCTATCAACAATAACAAGCCACCTGGGTCTGACAACTTGGACAGAAAATGACTGAGGATGATATCGGATGATATTGCCACTCCTATTTGCCATCTCTTCGATCTAAGCCTACTCGAAAGTGTGTGCCCTCAGGCCTGGAGGGAAGAAAAAGTCATTCTGCTACCCAGGAATAGTAAAGTACCCTTTAAAGGCTCAAACAGCTGACAAATCAGCCTGTTACAAACCCTTAGTAAACTTTTGGACCAGATACAATGCTATTTCACAGTAAACAAATGAACAACAGGTTTTCAGCATGCTTATAGGGAAGGGCATTAAACATGCACGGCACTTACACAAATGACTGATGATTGGCTGAGAGAAATTGATACTAAAAAGATTGTGGGAGCTGTTTGGTTAGTCTTCAGTGCAGCTTTTAACATTATAGATCATAATGTTCTGCTGGAAAAACATCTGTGTTATGGTTTTACACCCCCTGCTATACTGTGGATTAGAGGTACCTGTCTAACAGAACACAGGGGGTGTTCTTTAATGGAAGACTCTCCAACATAATCCAGGTAGAGTCAGGCATTCCCCAGGGCAGCCGTCTAGGCCCCTTACTTACTTTTGGCTCTGAGTAAAGCCAGTGTGTCTGTGTATGCGGATGATTCAACACTATACACGTCAGCTACTACAGCGAGTGAAACACACACACTGATGGCATTGGAAGAAAGATTATGTAATCGTTGTTTCCTCTGGTTGCCCCCTCCCCCTGTCCGGGACTCCCTTTCTGATTAGCACCTGTTACCCTCCTCCTTTCTCTCGCTCCCTCTCTCTCTCTCACTCTGAGTGTTAATCCTATACTGTGTCTGGTGCAGCCTTGGTGCAGGGACGTAACCTTTCTCTGTTACTGGTGACGTGAACGGCTTCTCTCACACACACATTGCAGACCTAATTGTGCACTGTGGTAACCTTGTCATGCTACTGCATACAGAAAGGCCTTCACATCTCTCTCTCTCTCTCTCTCTCTCTCTCTCTCTCTCTCTCTCTCTCTCTCTCTCTCTCTCTCTCTCTCTCTCTCTCCCTCTCTCTCTCTCTCTTTCACACACACACACACACACACACGCATACACGCATACATGCATACACACATACATACATACATACATACATACATACATACATACATACATACATACATACATACATACATACATACATACATACATACATACATACATACATACATATACACACAGTCTGCAGATGTAAAGGAATCCTGTCCTGAAGCCCTCGCTGGCCTTAGCAGAGTAATGCATAATGTGGGTACAGCACAGTGCATTATCAGAATAAGTGTGCCCACAAGTGGCCACAGTCTGCAATGACAGGTATTACCGACATACTATCACCATGGCAACCCAGACCAATTCTGCAGGCACTGAGTAGAAGAGACAGTTAAACCTTGGCCATTCTAACTAACCTCAACCACGTGTGTGTTAGTGGACTTTAGTACAAGGTAACAGACAACCTTCTATCCTGTGAGTTCTATCCATAGAGCCCGATCCTCCTGTTCACATTTAATTTTTTTTTATTTTTTTATTTTTTTTTACCGTTATTTTACCAGGTAAGTTGACTGAGAACACGTTCTCATTTGCAGCAACGACCTGGGGAATAGTTACAGGGGAGAGGAGGGGGATGAATGAGCCAATTGTAAACTGTCAGGCGGTGGTAATGTGGAACAAGATGAAGTAACAGTCAGAGGAAGCTGGTGGGAGGAGCTATAGTAGAACAGGCTCATTGTAATGGCTGGAATGGAATAAATGGAACGGAGTCAAACACTTTTTTACCATGTATTTGATGTGTTTGGTACCATTGCATTCTAGCCATTACAATGAGGCGTCCTCATAGCTCCTCCCACCAGCCCCTTCTGGTAAAAGTGTATGTGCTGCTGCTAAATCTTTTAAATGTTCTTTTTTTGAGTTTGTGAGTGGTAACATAAAGAGTTAAAATACAACTCTGTCATTGAAAGTTTATTGGAATCTGTGTGGGTAACTGGACAGGTAGGATGAGGAAATTCACCAATAAGATTCCATAGGAATTCAATATGAAGCAGAATGGAGTCATTTAGGATCATAACCATTCATCATAATCATGAGAAGGATAATACATATATATCGATCAGTTATTCAATCTATAATCTCCATCAGTTTGATATCAGAATTTATCAGTTCAGCAAACAATAATTACGTTTCATATTTCATCCTTTCAGGTTTGTCTTCATATGTACATCTCATTACATATTAACCATATATCAATGGCATGATTGGCTTGTGATGATCTGTAGGGCCATGATCATTGTCTATTTACATACCACAATAGGTTTGAAGCGTGCGCTCCAAGCTGCGCTCCAAGCCGCGCTTAACTATAAACAATAACTGATGGCCCGCTCTCCCGATCACAACAGATAGTTCAGATGAAAGGTAACAGATTCGGTGGATTTACGTTGATTCATGGACACACAGAATGTCTGGATTAGACGGGGTTGAGGAAGAGAAAGCAGCGAGGTCAGGCGGTGGTGATTTCCTCCTTTTAATGACTTGAGATCTGTCGAACATTTCCACCTGACCTAATTAAGCGCCCCTGGCCCAGCTGAGCAAGTGGCCATGATTTAAAGGACGATTCCACCAACTCCATGGGCCTTTCTACAGTCATCCTCCTCTGCTGCCATGTGTATCTCTTCAATCGCTTGGCTTTGAGCCCTGGGCCACTCAGAGGTCACAGCCTGTGCCACTTCACTCTCTCTCTCTCTCTCTCTCTCTCTCTCTCTCTCTCTCTCTCTCTCTCTCTCTCTCCCTCTCTCTCTCTCTCTATCACACACACACACACACAAACACCAACCCCACAGATCTCTGTGTCCATCAGTCCATCTGTCTGTCTGTCACTTCTCTTTGAAGCGCCATCCAAACTGGATGGGAACAAGGCGCACAAACACATGCACGCACCTGCACACAGCTGCACACAGCTGCACTGAGGCTTTCACACACCTACCCAGCAAAAAATGCATCATCATCATCTCCATCATCATCATCAGACTTTATAAACCTCTGATTCATTTGCAAGCGTTGCAACAGCCCAGTGGCGTCAACAAAGGGAGAGACTCTTGAATTAATTAGTCACTTTTATGGTAGAGTCACATTGAATTAATGACCACATATGACCTCAGTCACTGTACCTCACAGTGGCCTAACATCAGAGAAAGTGCAGTACAGCGTGTCTCCGAATAGGAGGGTCAGGACCCATCATGGGCTCGTGCATTGAGGGTAAATACAGGGTCATGACTTGAACAAAATTGATTCTGTACTTTGTACATTTGGTGAATCACCAGAAAAGTTAAGGTGGATTGCAGAACAGAACACACATCAAAAGAATAGTGCTGTAGTGTAATAATCTAGAGTAACACAGTATTGGAGAACAGTGCTGTAGTGTAATAATCTAACAGTAATACAGTATTGGAGAACAGTGCTGTAGTGTGATAATCTAGAGTAACACAGTATTGGAGAACAGCGCTGTAGTGTAATAATCTAGAGTAACACAGTATTGGAGAACAGTGCTGTAGTGTAATAATCTAACAGTAATACAGTATTGGAGAACAGTGCTGTAGTGTGATAATCTAGAGTAACACAGTATTGGAGAACAGCGCTGTAGTGTAATGATCTAGAGTAATACAGTATTGGAGAACAGTGCTGTAGTGTAATAATCTAGAGTAATACAGTATTGGAGAACAGCGCTGTAGTGTAATAATCTAGAGTAACACAGTATTGGAGAACAGTGCTGTAGTGTAATAATCTAGAGTAACACAGTATTGGAGAACAGTGCTGTAGTGTAATAATCAAGAGTAATACAGTATTGGAGAACAGTGCTGTAGTGTAATAATCAACCAGTAATACAGTATTGGAGAACAGTGCTGTAGTGTAATAATCTAGAGTAATACAGTATTGGAGAACAGTGCTGTAGTGTAATAATCTAGAGTAATACAGTATTGGAGAACAGCACTGTAGTGTAATAATCTAGAGTAATACAGTATTGGAGAACAGTCCTGTAGTGTAATAATCTAGAGTAATACAGTATTGGAGAACAGCGCTGTAGTGTAATAATCTAGAGTAACACAGTATTGGAGAACAGTGCTGTAGTGTAATAATCTAGAGTAACGCAGTATTGGAGAACAGTGCTGTAGTGTAATAATCTAGAGTAACACAGTATTAGAGAACAGTGCTGTAGTGTAATAATCTAGAGTAACACAGTATTGGAGAACAGTGCTGTAGTGTAATAATCTAGAGTAATACAGTATTGGAGAACAGTGCTGTAGTGTAATAATCTAGCAGTAACACAGTATTGGACAACAGTGCTGTAGTGTAATAATCTAGAGTAACACAGTATTGGAGAACAGTGCTGTAGTGTAATAATCTAGAGTAACACAGTATTGGAGAACAGTGCTGTAGTGTAATAATCTAGAGTAACACAGTATTGGAGAACAGGGCTGTAGTGTAATAATCTAGAGTAATACAGTATTGGAGAACAGTGCTGTAGTGTAATAATCTAGCAGTAATACAGTATTGGAGAACAGTGCTGTAGTGTAATAATCTAGAGTAACACAGTATTGGAGAACAGGGCTGTAGTGTAATAATCTAGAGTAATACAGTATTGGAGAACAGCGCTGTAGTATAATAATCTAGCAGTAACACAGTATTGGAGAACAGTGCTGTAGTGTAATAATCTAGCAGTAGCACAGTATTGGAGAACAGTGCTGTAGTGTAATAATCTAGAGTAACACAGTATTGGAGAACAGTGCTGCAGTGTAATAATCTAGAGTAACACAGTATTGGAGAACAGCGCTGTAGTGTAATAATCTAGTCTAACACAGTATTGGAGAGCAGCACTGTAGTGTAATAATCCAGAGTAATACAGTATTGGAGAACAGTGCTGTAGTGTAATAATCTAGAGTAACACAGTATTGGAGAACAGTGCTGTAGTGTAATAATCTAGAGTAATACAGTATTGGAGAACAGTGCTGTAGTGTAATAATCTAGAGTAATACAGTATTGGAGAACAGTGCTGTAGTGTAATAATCTAGAGTAATACAGTATTGGAGAACAGGGCTGTAGTGTAATAATCTAGAGTAACACAGTATTGGAGAACAGTGCTGTAGTGTAATAATCAACCAGTAATACAGTATTGGAGAACAGTGCTGTAGTGTAATAATCAACCAGTAATACAGTATTGGAGAACAGTGCTGTAGTGTAATAATCTACAGTAATACAGTATTGGAGAACAGTGCTGTAGTGTAATAATCAAGAGTAATACAGTATTGGAGAACAGTGCTGTAGTGTAATAATCAACCAGTAATACAGTATTGGAGAACAGTGCTGTAGTGTAATAATCTAGAGTAATACAGTATTGGAGAACAGTGCTGTAGTGTAATAATCTAGAGTAATACAGTATTGGAGAACAGCGCTGTAGTGTAATAATCTAGAGTAATACAGTATTGGAGAACAGTGCTGTAGTGTAATAATCTAGAGTAATACAGTATTGGAGAACAGCGCTGTAGTGTAATAATCTAGAGTAACACAGTATTGGAGAACAGTGCTGTAGTGTAATAATCTAGAGTAACGCAGTATTGGAGAACAGTGCTGTAGTGTAATAATCTAGAGTAATACAGTATTGGAGAACAGCGCTGTAGTGTAATAATCTAGAGTAACACAGTATTGGAGAACAGTGCTGTAGTGTAATAATCTAGAGTAATACAGTATTGGAGAACAGTGCTGTAGTGTAATAATCTAGAGTAACACAGTATTGGAGAACAGTGCTGTAGTGTAATAATCTAGAGTAACACAGTATTGGAGAACAGTGCTGTAGTGTAATAATCTAGAGTAACACAGTATTGGAGAACAGTGCTGTAGTGTAATAATCTAGAGTAACACAGTATTGGAGAACAGGGCTGTAGTGTAATAATCTAGAGTAATACAGTATTGGAGAACAGTGCTGTAGTGTAATAATCTAGCAGTAATACAGTATTGGAGAACAGTGCTGTAGTGTAATAATCTAGAGTAACACAGTATTGGAGAACAGGGCTGTAGTGTAATAATCTAGAGTAATACAGTATTGGAGAACAGCGCTGTAGTATAATAATCTAGCAGTAACACAGTATTGGAGAACAGTGCTGTAGTGTAATAATCTAGCAGTAGCACAGTATTGGAGAACAGTGCTGTAGTGTAATAATCTAGAGTAACACAGTATTGGAGAACAGTGCTGCAGTGTAATAATCTAGAGTAACACAGTATTGGAGAACAGCGCTGTAGTGTAATAATCTAGTCTAACACAGTATTGGAGAGCAGCACTGTAGTGTAATAATCTAGAGTAATACAGTATTGGAGAACAGTGCTGTAGTGTAATAATCTAGAGTAACACAGTATTGGAGAACAGTGCTGTAGTGTAATAATCTAGAGTAATACAGTATTGGAGAACAGTGCTGTAGTGTAATAATCTAGAGTAATACAGTATTGGAGAACAGTGCTGTAGTGTAATAATCTAGAGTAATACAGTATTGGAGAACAGGGCTGTAGTGTAATAATCTAGAGTAACACAGTATTGGAGAACAGTGCTGTAGTGTAATAATCAAGAGTAATACAGTATTGGAGAACAGTGCTGTAGTGTAATAATCAACCAGTAATACAGTATTGGAGAACAGTGCTGTAGTGTAATAATCTAGAGTAATACAGTATTGGAGAACAGTGCTGTAGTGTAATAATCAACCAGTAATACAGTATTGGAGAACAGTGCTGTAGTGTAATAATCTAGAGTAATACAGTATTGGAGAACAGTGCTGTAGTGTAATAATCTAGAGTAATACAGTATTGGAGAACAGCGCTGTAGTGTAATAATCTAGAGTAATACAGTATTGGAGAACAGTGCTGTAGTGGAATAATCTAGAGTAATACAGTATTGGAGAACAGCGCTGTAGTGTAATAATCTAGAGTAACACAGTATTGGAGAACAGTGCTGTAGTGTAATAATCTAGAGTAACGCAGTATTGGAGAACAGTGCTGTAGTGTAATAATCTAGAGTAATACAGTATTGGAGAACAGCGCTGTAGTGTAATAATCTAGAGTAACACAGTATTGGAGAACAGTGCTGTAGTGTAATAATCTAGAGTAATACAGTATTGGAGAACAGTGCTGTAGTGTAATAATCTAGAGTAACACAGTATTGGAGAACAGTGCTGTAGTGTAATAATCTAGAGTAACACAGTATTGGAGAACAGTGCTGTAGTGTAATAATCTAGAGTAACACAGTATTGGAGAACAGTGCTGTAGTGTAATAATCTAGAGTAACACAGTATTGGAGAACAGGGCTGTAGTGTAATAATCTAGAGTAACACAGTATTGGAGAACAGTGCTGCAGTGTAATAATCTAGAGTAACACAGTATTGGAGAACAGCGCTGTAGTGTAATAATCTAGTCTAACACAGTATTGGAGAGCAGCACTGTAGTGTAATAATCTAGAGTAACACAGTATTGGAGAACAGTGCTGTAGTGTAATAATCAAGAGTAATACAGTATTGGAGAACAGTGCTGTAGTGTAATAATCAACCAGTAATACAGTATTGGAGAACAGTGCTGTAGTGTAATAATCTAGAGTAATACAGTATTGGAGAACAGTGCTGTAGTGTAATAATCAACCAGTAATACAGTATTGGAGAACAGTGCTGTAGTGTAATAATCTAGAGTAATACAGTATTGGAGAACAGTGCTGTAGTGTAATAATCTAGAGTAATACAGTATTGGAGAACAGCGCTGTAGTGTAATAATCTAGAGTAATACAGTATTGGAGAACAGTGCTGTAGTGGAATAATCTAGAGTAATACAGTATTGGAGAACAGCGCTGTAGTGTAATAATCTAGAGTAACACAGTATTGGAGAACAGTGCTGTAGTGTAATAATCTAGAGTAACGCAGTATTGGAGAACAGTGCTGTAGTGTAATAATCTAGAGTAATACAGTATTGGAGAACAGCGCTGTAGTGTAATAATCTAGAGTAACACAGTATTGGAGAACAGTGCTGTAGTGTAATAATCTAGAGTAATACAGTATTGGAGAACAGTGCTGTAGTGTAATAATCTAGAGTAACACAGTATTGGAGAACAGTGCTGTAGTGTAATAATCTAGAGTAACACAGTATTGGAGAACAGTGCTGTAGTGTAATAATCTAGAGTAACACAGTATTGGAGAACAGTGCTGTAGTGTAATAATCTAGAGTAACACAGTATTGGAGAACAGGGCTGAAGTGTAATAATCTAGAGTAATACAGTATTGGAGAACAGTGCTGTAGTGTAATAATCTAGCAGTAATACAGTATTGGAGAACAGTGCTGTAGTGTAATAATCTAGAGTAACACAGTATTGGAGAACAGGGCTGTAGTGTAATAATCTAGAGTAATACAGTATTGGAGAACAGCGCTGTAGTATAATAATCTAGCAGTAACACAGTATTGGAGAACAGTGCTGTAGTGTAATAATCTAGCAGTAGCACAGTATTGGAGAACAGTGCTGTAGTGTAATAATCTAGAGTAACACAGTATTGGAGAACAGTGCTGCAGTGTAATAATCTAGAGTAACACAGTATTGGAGAACAGCGCTGTAGTGTAATAATCTAGTCTAACACAGTAATACAGTATTGGAGAACAGTGCTGTAGTGTAATAATCTAGAGTAACACAGTATTGGAGAACAGTGCTGTAGTGTAATAATCTAGAGTAATAAAGTATTGGAGAACAGTGCTGTAGTGTAATAATCTAGAGTAACACAGTATTGGAGAACAGTGCTGTAGTGTAATAATCTAGAGTAATACAGTATTGGAGAACAGGGCTGTAGTGTAATAATCTAGAGTAACACAGTATTGGAGAACAGTGCTGTAGTGTAATAATCAAGAGTAATACAGTATTGGAGAACAGTGCTGTAGTGTAATAATCAACCAGTAACACAGTATTGGAGAACAGTGCTGTAGTGTAATAATCTAGAGTAATAAAGTATTGGAGAACAGTGCTGTAGTGTAATAATCTAGAGTAACACAGTAGTGGAGAACAGTGCTGTAGTGTAATAATCTAACAGTAACACAGTATTGGA
The DNA here is from genome assembly GCF_045679555.1 of Salvelinus alpinus. Lineage (NCBI taxonomy): Eukaryota > Metazoa > Chordata > Actinopteri > Salmoniformes > Salmonidae > Salvelinus > Salvelinus alpinus. Next base: position 31,855,128 of record NC_092089.1, on the reverse strand, counting down.
GAACAGTGCTGTAGTGTAATAATCTAGCAGTAACACAGTATTGGAGAACAGTGCTGTAGTGTAATAATCTAGAGTAACACAGTATTGGAGAACAGTGCTGTAGTGCAATAATCTAGTCTAACACAGTATTGGAGAACAGCACTGTAGTGTAATAATCTAGCAGTAACACAGTATTGGAGAACAGTGCTGTAGTGTAATAATCTAGAGTAACAGAGTATTGTAGAACAGTGCTGTAGTGTAATAATCTAGAGTAACACAGTATTGGAGAACAGTGCTGTAGTGTAATAATCTAGAGTAATACAGTATTGGAGAACAGCGCTGTAGTGTAATAATCTAGAGTAACACAGTATTGAAAAACAGTGCTGTAGTGTAATAATCTAGAGTAACACAGTATTGGAGAACAGTGCTGTGGTGTAATAATCTAGAGTAACACAGTATTGGAGAACAGCGCTGTAGTGTAATAATCTAGAGTAACACAGTATTGGAGAACAGTGCTGTAGTGTAATAATCTAACAGTAACACAGTATTGGAGAACAGTGCTGTAGTGTAATAATCTAGAGTAACACAGTATTGGAGAACAGTGCTGTAGTGTAATAATCTAGAGTAATACAGTATTGGAGAACAGTGCTGTAGTGTAATAATCTAGAGTAATACAGTATTGGAGAACAGTGGTGTAGTGTAATAATCTAGAGTAACACAGTATTGGAGAACAGTTCTGTAGTGTAATAATCTAGAGTAATACAGTATTGGAGAACAGTGCTGTAGTGTAATAATCTAGAGTAATAAAGTATTGGAGAACAGTGCTGTAGTGTAATAATCTAGAGTAATACAGTATTGGAGAACAGTGCTGTAGTGTAATAATCTAGCAGTAACACAGTATTGGAGAACAGCGCTGTAGTGTAATAATCTAGAGTAACACAGTATTGGAGAACAGCGCTGTAGTGTAATAATCTAGAGTAACACAGTATTGGAGAACAGTGCTGTAGTGTAATAATCTAGAGTAACACAGTATTGGAGAACAGTGCTGTAGTGTAATAATCTAGAGTAATAAAGTATTGGAGAACAGTGCTGTAGTGTAATAATCTAGAGTAACACAGTATTGGAGAACAGTGCTGTAGTGTAATAATCTAGAGTAACACAGTATTGGAGAACAGTGCTGTAGTGTAATAATCTAGCAGTAACACAGTATTGGAGAACAGTGCTGTAGTGTAATAATCTAGCAGTAACACAGTATTGGAGAACAGTGCTGTAGTGTAATAATCTAGAGTAACACAGTATTGGAGACCAGTGCTGTAGTGTAATAATCTAGAGTAATACAGTATTGGAGAACAGTGCTGTAGTGTAATATTCTAGAGTAACACAGTATTGGAGAACAGTGCTGTAGTGTAATAATCTAGAGTAACACAGTATTGGAGAACAGTGCTGTAGTGTAATAATCTAACAGTAACACAGTATTGGAGAACAGTGCTGTAGTGTAATAATCTAGCAGTAGCACAGTATTGGAGAACAGTGCTGTAGTATAATAATCTAGAGTAACACAGTATTGGAGAACAGTGCTGTAGTGTAATAATCTAGAGTAACACAGTCTTGGAGAACAGCACTGTAGTGTAATAATCTAGTCTAACACAGTATTGGAGAGCAGCACTGTAGTGTAATAATCTAGAGTAATACAGTATTGGAGAACAGCACTGTAGTGTAATAATCTAGAGTAACACAGTATTGGAGAACAGTGCTGTAGTGTAATAATCTAGAGTAATACAGTATTGGAGAACAGTGCTGTAGTGTAATAATCTAGAGCAACACAGTATTGGAGAACAGTGCTGTAGTGTAATAATCTAGAGTAATACAGTATTGGAGAACAGGGCTGTAGTGTAATAATCTAGCAGTAACACAGTATTGGAGAACAGTTCTGTAGTGTTATAATCTAGAGTAATACATTATTGGAGAACAGTGCTGTAGTGTAATAATCTAGAGTAATACAGTATTGGAGAACAGTGCTGTAGTGTAATAATCTAGAGTAATACAGTATTGGAGAACAGTGCTGTAGTGTAATAATCTAGAGTAATACAGTATTGGAGAACAGTGCTGTAGTGTAATAATCTAGAGTAATACAGTATTGGAGAACAGTGCTGTAGTGTAATAATCTAGAGTAATACAGTATTGGAGAACAGTGCTGTAGTGTAATAATCTAGAGTAATACAGTATTGGAGAACAGGGCTGTAGTGTAATAATCTAGAGTAACACAGTATTGGAGAACAGTGCTGTAGTGTAATAATCTAGAGTAACACAGTATTGGAGAACAGTGCTGTAGTGTAATAATCTAGAGTAATACCGTATTGGAGAACAGTGCTGTAGTGTAATAATCTAGCAGTAATACAGTATTGGAGAACAGTGCTGTAGTGTAATAATCTAGAGTAACACAGTATTGGAGAACAGTGCTGTAGTGTAATAATCTAGAGTAACACAGTATTGGAGAACAGTGCTGTAGTGTAATAATCTAGAGTAACACAGTATTGGAGAACAGTGCTGTAGTGTAATAATCTAACCGTAACACAGTATTGGAGAACAGCGCTGTAGTGCAATAATCTAGCAGTAACACAGTATTGGAGAACAGTGCTGTAGGGTAATAATCTAGAGTAACACAGTATTGGAGAACAGCGCTGTAGTGTAATAATCTAGAGTAACACAGTATTGGAGAACAGTGCTGTAGTGTAATAATCTAGAGTAATACAGTATTGGAGAACAGTGCTGTAGTGTAATAATCTAGAGTAACACAGTATTGGAGAACAGTTCTGTAGTGTAATAATCTAGAGTAATACAGTATTGGAGAACAGTGCTGTAGTGTAATAATCTAGAGTAATACAGTATTGGAGAACAGTGCTGTAGTGTAATAATCTAGAGTAATACAGTATTGGAGAACAGGGCTGTAGTGTAATAATCTAGAGTAACACAGTATTGGAGAACAGTGCTGTAGTGTAATAATCTAGCAGTAACACAGTATTGGAGAACAGCGCTGTAGTGTAATAATCTAGAGTAACACAGTATTGGAGAACAGCGCTGTAGTGTAATAATCTAGAGTAACACAGTATTGGAGAACAGTGCTGTAGTGTAATAATCTAGAGTAACACAGTATTGGAGAACAGTGCTGTAGTGTAATAATCTAGAGTAATACAGTATTGGAGAACAGCGCTGTAGTGTAATAATCTAGAGTAACACAGTATTGGAGAACAGTGCTGTAGTGTAATAATCTAGAGTAACACAGTATTGGAGAACAGTGCTGTAGTGTAATAATCTAGCAGTAATACAGTATTGGAGAACAGTGCTGTAGTGTAATAATCTAGCAGTAATACAGTATTGGAGAACAGTGCTGTAGTGTAATAATCTAGAGTAACACAGTATTGGAGAACAGTGCTGTAGTGTAATAATCTAGAGTAACACAGTATTGGAGAACAGTGCTGTAGTGTAATAATCTAGAGTAACACAGTATTGGAGAACAGTGCTGTAGTGTAATAATCTAACCGTAACACAGTATTGGAGAACAGCGCTGTAGTGCAATAATCTAGCAGTAACACAGTATTGGAGAACAGTGCTGTAGGGTAATAATCTAGAGTAACACAGTATTGGAGAACAGCGCTGTAGTGTAATAATCTAGAGTAACACAGTATTGGAGAACAGTGCTGTAGTGTAATAATCTAGAGTAACACAGTATTGGAGAACAGTGCTGTAGTGTAATAATCTAGAGTAACACAGTATTGGAGAACAGCGCTGTAGTGTAATAATCTATCAGTAACACAGTATTGGAGAACAGTGCTGTGGTGTAATAATCTAGCAGTAACATAGTATTGGAGAACAGCGCTGTAGTGTAATAATCTAGAGTAACACAGTATTGGAGAACAGCGCTGTAGTGTAATAATCTAGCAGTAACACAGTATTGGAGAACAGTGCTGTAGTGTAATAATCTAGAGTAACACAGTATTGGAGAACAGTGCTGTAGTGTGATAATCTAGAGTAACACAGTATTGGAGAACAGTGCTGTAGTGTAATAATCTAGAGTAACGCAGTATTGGAGAACAGTGCTGTAGTGTAATAATCTAGAGTAATACAGTATTGGAGAACAGCGCTGTAGTGTAATAATCTAGAGTAACACAGTATTGGAGAACAGTGCTGTAGTGTAATAATCTAGAGTAACACAGTATTGGAGAACAGTGCTGTAGTGTAATAATCTAGAGTAACACAGTATTGGAGAACAGTGCTGTAGTGTAATAATCTAACAGTAACACAGTATTGGAGAACAGTGCTGTAGTGTAATAATCTAGAGTAACACAGTATTGGAGAACAGTGCTGTAGTGTAATAATCTAGAGTAACACAGTATTGGAGAACAGTGCTGTAGTGTAATAATCTAGAGTAATACAGTATTGGAGAACAGTGCTGTAGTGTAATAATCTAGAGTAACACAGTATTGGAGAACAGTGCTGTAGTGTAATAATCTAGAGTAACACAGTATTGGAGAACAGTGCTGTAGTGTAATAATCTAGCAGTAACACAGTATTGGAGAACAGCGCTGTAGTGTAATAATCTAACAGTAACACAGTATTGGAGAACAGTGCTGTAGTGTAATAATCTAGAGTAACACAGTATTGGAGAAGAGTGCTGTAGTGTAATAATCTAGAGTAACACAGTATTGGAGAACAGTGCTGTAGAGTAATAATCTAGAGTAACACAGTATTGGAGAACAGTGCTGTAGTGTAATAATCTAGAGTAACGCAGTATTGGAGAACAGTGCTGTAGTGTAATAATCTAGAGTAATACAGTATTGGAGAACAGCGCTGTAGTGTAATAATCTAGAGTAACACAGTATTGGAGAACAGTGCTGTAGTGTAATAATCTAACAGTAACACAGTATTGGAGAACAGTGCTGTAGTGTAATAATCTAGAGTAACACAGTATTGGAGAACAGTGCTGTAGTGTAATAATCTAGAGTAATAAAGTATTGGAGAACAGTGCTGTAGTGTAATAATCTAGAGTAATACAGTATTGGAGAACAGTGGTGTAGTGTAATAATCTAGAGTAACACAGTATTGGAGAACAGTTCTGTAGTGTAATAATCTAGAGTAATACAGTATTGGAGAACAGTGCTGTAGTGTAATAATCTAGAGTAATACAGTATTGGAGAACAGTGCTGTAGTGTAATAATCTAGAGTAATACAGTATTGGAGAACAGTGCTGTAGTGTAATAATCTAGCAGTAACACAGTATTGGAGAACAGCGCTGTAGTGTAATAATCTAGCAGTAACACAGTATTGGAGAACAGCGCTGTAGTGTAATAATCTAGAGTAACACAGTATTGGAGAACAGTGCTGTAGTGTAATAATCTAGAGTAACACAGTATTGGAGAACAGTGCTGTAGTGTAATAATCTAGAGTAATACAGTATTGGAGAACAGCGCTGTAGTGTAATAATCTAGAGTAACACAGTATTGGAGAACAGTGCTGTAGTGTAATAATCTAGAGTAACACAGTATTGGAGAACAGGGCTGTAGTGTAATAATCTAGCAGTAACACAGTATTGGAGAACAGTGCTGTAGTGTAATAATCTAGCAGTAACACAGTATTGGAGAACAGTGCTGTAGTGTAATAATCTAGAGTAACACAGTATTGGAGACCAGTGCTGTAGTGTAATAATCTAGAGTAATACAGTATTGGAGAACAGTGCTGTAGTGTAATATTCTAGAGTAACACAGTATTGGAGAACAGTGCTGTAGTGTAATAATCTAGAGTAACACAGTATTGGAGAACAGTGCTGTAGTGTAATAATCTAACAGTAACACAGTATTGGAGAACAGTGCTGTAGTGTAATAATCTAGCAGTAGCACAGTATTGGAGAACAGTGCTGTAGTGTAATAATCTAGAGTAACACAGTATTGGAGAACAGTGCTGCAGTGTAATAATCTAGAGTAACACAGTATTGGAGAACAGCACTGTAGTGTAATAATCTAGTCTAACACAGTATTGGAGAGCAGCACTGTAGTGTAATAATCTAGAGTAATACAGTATTGGAGAACAGTGCTGTAGTGTAATAATCTAGAGTAACACAGTATTGGAGAACAGTGCTGTAGTGTAATAATCTAGAGTAATACAGTATTGGAGAACAGTGCTGTAGTGTAATAATCTAGAGCAACACAGTATTGGAGAACAGTGCTGTAGTGTAATAATCTAGAGTAATACAGTATTGGAGAACAGGGCTGTAGTGTAATAATCTAGCAGTAACACAGTATTGGAGAACAGTTCTGTAGTGTTATAATCTAGAGTAATACATTATTGGAGAACAGTGCTGTAGTGTAATAATCTAGAGTAATACAGTATTGGAGAACAGTGCTGTAGTGTAATAATCTAGAGTAATACAGTATTGGAGAACAGTGCTGTAGTGTAATAATCTAGAGTAATACAGTATTGGAGAACAGTGCTGTAGTGTAATAATCTAGAGTAATACAGTATTGGAGAACAGTGCTGTAGTGTAATAATCTAGAGTAACACAGTATTGGAGAACAGTTCTGTAGTGTAATAATCTAGAGTAATACAGTATTGGAGAACAGTGCTGTAGTGTAATAATCTAGAGTAACACAGTATTGGAGAACAGTGCTGTAGTGTAATAATCTAGAGTAATACCGTATTGGAGAACAGTGCTGTAGTGTAATAATCTAGCAGTAATACAGTATTGGAGAACAGTGCTGTAGTGTAATAATCTAGAGTAACACAGTATTGGAGAACAGTGCTGTAGTGTAATAATCTAGAGTAACACAGTATTGGAGAACAGTGCTGTAGTGTAATAATCTAGAGTAACACAGTATTGGAGAACAGTGCTGTAGTGTAATAATCTAACCGTAACACAGTATTGGAGAACAGCGCTGTAGTGCAATAATCTAGCAGTAACACAGTATTGGAGAACAGTGCTGTAGGGTAATAATCTAGAGTAACACAGTATTGGAGAACAGCGCTGTAGTGTAATAATCTAGAGTAACACAGTATTGGAGAACAGTGCTGTAGTGTAATAATCTAGAGTAATACAGTATTGGAGAACAGTGCTGTAGTGTAATAATCTAGAGTAACACAGTATTGGAGAACAGTTCTGTAGTGTAATAATCTAGAGTAATACAGTATTGGAGAACAGTGCTGTAGTGTAATAATCTAGAGTAATACAGTATTGGAGAACAGTGCTGTAGTGTAATAATCTAGAGTAATACAGTATTGGAGAACAGGGCTGTAGTGTAATAATCTAGAGTAACACAGTATTGGAGAACAGTGCTGTAGTGTAATAATCTAGCAGTAACACAGTATTGGAGAACAGCGCTGTAGTGTAATAATCTAGAGTAACACAGTATTGGAGAACAGCGCTGTAGTGTAATAATCTAGAGTAACACAGTATTGGAGAACAGTGCTGTAGTGTAATAATCTAGAGTAACACAGTATTGGAGAACAGTGCTGTAGTGTAATAATCTAGAGTAACACAGTATTGGAGAACAGCGCTGTAGTGTAATAATCTAGCAGTAACACAGTATTGGAGAACAGTGCTGTAGTGTAATAATCTAGAGTAACACAGTATTGGAGAACAGTGCTGTAGTGTAATAATCTAGCAGTAATACAGTATTGGAGAACAGTGCTGTAGTGTAATAATCTAGCAGTAACACAGTATTGGAGAACAGTGCTGTAGTGTAATAATCTAGAGTAACACAGTATTGGAGAACAGTGCTGTAGTGTAATAATCTAGAGTAACACAGTATTGGAGAACAGTGCTGTAGTGTAATAATCTAGAGTAACACAGTATTGGAGAACAGTGCTGTAGTGTAATAATCTAACCGTAACACAGTATTGGAGAACAGCGCTGTAGTGCAATAATCTAGCAGTAACACAGTATTGGAGAACAGTGCTGTAGGGTAATAATCTAGAGTAACACAGTATTGGAGAACAGCGCTGTAGTGTAATAATCTAGAGTAACACAGTATTGGAGAACAGTGCTGTAGTGTAATAATCTAGAGTAACACAGTATTGGAGAACAGTGCTGTAGTGTAATAATCTAGAGTAACACAGTATTGGAGAACAGCGCTGTAGTGTAATAATCTAGCAGTAACACAGTATTGGAGAACAGTGCTGTGGTGTAATAATCTAGCAGTAACATAGTATTGGAGAACAGCGCTGTAGTGTAATAATCTAGAGTAACACAGTATTGGAGAACAGCGCTGTAGTGTAATAATCTAGCAGTAACACAGTATTGGAGAACAGTGCTGTAGTGTAATAATCTAGAGTAACACAGTATTGGAGAACAGTGCTGTAGTGTGATAATCTAGAGTAACACAGTATTGGAGAACAGTGCTGTAGTGTAATAATCTAGAGTAACGCAGTATTGGAGAACAGTGCTGTAGTGTAATAATCTAGAGTAATACAGTATTGGAGAACAGCGCTGTAGTGTAATAATCTAGAGTAACACAGTATTGGAGAACAGTGCTGTAGTGTAATAATCTAGAGTAACACAGTATTGGAGAACAGTGCTGTAGTGTAATAATCTAGAGTAACACAGTATTGGAGAACAGTGCTGTAGTGTAATAATCTAACAGTAACACAGTATTGGAGAACAGTGCTGTAGTGTAATAATCTAGAGTAACACAGTATTGGAGAACAGTGCTGTGGTGTAATAATCTAGAGTAACACAGTATTGGAGAACAGTGCTGTAGTGTAATAATCTAGAGTAATACAGTATTGGAGAACAGTGCTGTAGTGTAATAATCTAGAGTAACACAGTATTGGAGAACAGTGCTGTAGTGTAATAATCTAGAGTAACACAGTATTGGAGAACAGTGCTGTAGTGTAATAATCTAGCAGTAACACAGTATTGGAGAACAGTGCTGTAGTGTAATAATCTAACAGTAACACAGTATTGGAGAACAGTGCTGTAGTGTAATAATCTAGAGTAACACAGTATTGGAGAACAGTGCTGTAGTGTAATAATCTAGAGTAACACAGTATTGGAGAACAGTGCTGTAGAGTAATAATCTAGAGTAACACAGTATTGGAGAACAGTGCTGTAGTGTAATAATCTAGAGTAACGCAGTATTGGAGAACAGTGCTGTAGTGTAATAATCTAGAGTAATACAGTATTGGAGAACAGCGCTGTAGTGTAATAATCTAGAGTAACACAGTATTGGAGAACAGTGCTGTAGTGTAATAATCTAGAGTAACACAGTATTGGAGAACAGTGCTGTAGTGTAATAATCTAGAGTAACACAGTATTGGAGAACAGTGCTGTAGTGTAATAATCTAACAGTAACACAGTATTGGAGAACAGTGCTGTAGTGTAATAATCTAGAGTAACACAGTATTGGAGAACAGTGCTGTAGTGTAATAATCTAACAGTAACACAGTATTGGAGAACAGTGCTGTAGTGTAATAATCTAGAGTAACACAGTATTGGAGAACAGTGCTGTAGTGTAATAATCTAGAGTAACACAGTATTGGAGAACAGTGCTGTAGTGTAATAATCTAGAGTAACACAGTATTGGAGAACAGTGCTGTAGTGTAATAATCTAGAGTAACACAGTATTGGAGAACAGCGCTGTAGTGTAATAATCTAGAGTAACACAGTATTGGAGAACAGTGCTGTAGTGTAATAATCTAGCAGTAATACAGTATTGGAGAACAGTGCTGTAGTGTAATAATCTAGCAGTAACACAGTATTGGAGAACAGTGCTGTAGTGTAATAATCTAGAGTAACACAGTATTGGAGAACAGTGCTGTAGTGTAATAATCTAACAGTAACACAGTATTGGAGAACAGTGCTGTAGTGTAATAATCTAGAGTAATACAGTATTGGAGAACAGTGCTGTAGTGTAATAATCTAGAGTAACACAGTATTGGAGAACAGTGCTGTAGTGTAATAATCTAGCAGTAACACAGTATTGGAGAACAGCGCTGTAGTGTAATAATCTAGCAGTAACACAGTATTGGAGAACAGTGCTGTAGTGTAATAATCTAGAGTAACACAGTATTGGAGAACAGCGCTGTAGTGTAATAATCTAGAGTAACACAGTATTGGAGAACAGTGCTGTAGTGTAATAATCTAGCAGTAATACAGTATTGGAGAACAGTGCTGTAGTGTAATAATCTAGCAGTAATACAGTATTGGAGAACAGTGCTGTAGTGTAATAATCTAGAGTAACACAGTATTGGAGAACAGGGCTGTAGTGTAATAATCTAGAGTAATACAGTATTGGAGAACAGCGCTGTAGTATAATAATCTAGCAGTAACACAGTATTGGAGAACATTGCTGTGGTGTAATATTCTAGAATAACACAGTATTGGAGAACAGCGCTGTAGTGTAATAATCTAGAGTAACACAGTATTGGAGAACAGTGCTGTAGTGTAATAATCTAACAGTAACACAGTATTGGAGAACAGTGCTGTAGTGTAATAATCTAGCAGTAATACAGTATTGGAGAACAGTGCTGTAGTGTAATAATCTAGCAGTAATACAGTATTGGTATTAATAATGAACCAGTAGCTAGCACTGGAACTTGTTACCAAGGGCATTCATATGGTAGGTTCCATATGCACATACAGGACTCTGGCCTCTCCTCTCTCTCCCTTCCTTCTGCACAGGAGTGTTAGGGAGATCAGTGAGATCAGCCTAGAGATGAAGGCCGCCTTGTGTGAAGGTTTTTGTTCCGGCCAAGCTCTAATTTACATGTTAGTGCTGTGCTGAAACAAAATCCTGCAAACTGCAGCCCTCCAGGATTGAGATTGCTAGCCCTTGCTACAGAGCAATGCATTATACATTCAGAGCCTGTCAGACTGTCATCTGATATCCAGGAACACTGTGGTATGTCTGGTCAGCAGTAATGGTATGGTCGAGGTCAATAGAAATGGTATGGTCCTGGTCAGAAATAATGGTATGGTCCAAGTCAATAGAAATTGTATGGTCCTAGTCAGTAGTAATGGTATGGTCCTGGTCAGCAGTAATGGTATATTCCTGGTCAGCAGCAATGGTATAGTGCTGGTCAGTAGTAATGGTATGGTCCTAATCAGAAGTAATGGTATGGTCCGGGTCAGCAGTATCGATATGGTCTGGGTCAGCATTAATGGTATGGTCCTGGTCAGCAGTAATGGTATAGTCCTGGTCAGTAGTAATGGTATGGACCGAGTCAGTAGTAATGGTATGGTCCTGGTCAGTAGTAATGGTATGGTCCTGGCCAGTAGTAATGGTATGGTCCTGGTCAGTAGTAATGGTATGGTCCTGGTCAGTAGTAATGGTATGGTCCTGGTCAGCAGTAATGGTATGGTCCTGGCCAGTAGTAATGGTATGGTCCTGGTCAGTAGTATTGGTATTGGTATGGTCCTGGTCAGTAGTAATGGTATGGTCCTGGTCAGCAGTAATGGTATAGTCCTGGTCAGTAGTAATGGTATGGTCCTGGCCAGTAGTAATGGTATGGTCCTGGCCAGTAGTAATGGTATGGTCCTGGCCAGTAGTAATGGTATGGTCCTGGTCAGCAGTAATGGTATGGTCCTGGTCAGCAGTAATGGTATGGTCCTGGCCAGTAGTAATGGTATGGTCCTGGCCAGTAGTAATGGTAAGGTCCTGGTCAGTAGTAATGGTATGGTCCTGGTCAGTAGTAATGGTATGGTCCTGGCCAGTAGTAATGGTATGGTCCTGGCCAGTAGTAATGAATACTTGGTCCTGGTCAGTAGTAATAATGGTATGGTAATGGTAATGGTATGGTCCTTGCCAGTAGTAATGGTATGGTCCTGGCCAGTAGTAATGGTATGGTCCTGGTTAGTAGTAATGGTATGGTCCTGGTCAGCAGTAATAGTTTTGTCCTAGTCAGTAATAATGAACTTTACCCTGATGATGCAGAGTACAGATTCAGTCAGGTCATTTAGGAGATACACCATTTAATGATGTATCGTCAGCGAGGTTCTATTAGCCTAAAGAAAGATTAATGGAACAGAAAATTGTGGGAAGGAGGAGAAAAAAACTGAAGCCTGCCTTACAAACCCAATTAGCCCCTAGAAACATCCCAACTGCACAGGTCACAAACCTAGCACATATATCAGCTACCACAGAGACCAGGACAGAAAGACCTGAATGGATTTCACTGTGAATGATGTCAACGTGATTAAAAAATAAAATGCATTATCTTAATAGAGCGACACTTGGCCCAAAATAAATAAAGTTCATCAAGTATTAAACTTGTATTTAACTTGATTCACTTTGTGCCCTTGTTTCCATTTCTCCATGACTACTGATATGACAGGATTTGATGGATGGTCCTGAAGGAAAGGAGACTAGTGAAGGATGCCAGAAGGATGTCAGGAACACCATGTACAAATCTTGTAATGTACAATGTAGGTACAGTGCATTCAGGAAGTATTCACATCCTTTCACTTTTTCCACATTTTGTTGTGTAACAGCCTGAATTTAAAATCGATTAGATTGTGATTTTGTGTCAGTGGCCTAATAATGTCAAAGTGGAATTGTGTTTTTCCCCAAAAAATGTAAGTAATAAAATATTAAAAGCTGAAATGTCTTGAGTCAATAAGTATTCAACCCCTTTGTTAAGGCAAGCCTAAATAAGTTCAGGAGTTACAAATTTGCTTAACAAGTCACATAATAAGTTGAATGGACTTACTCTATGTGCAATAATAGTGTTTAAAATGATTTTTGAAGGGCTACCTCATCTCTGAGACGAGCAGTGAATTTCAAACACAGATTCAACCACAAAAGACCACGGGAGTTTTCCAATGCCTCGCAAAGGGCTGGGTAAAAAAAAAAGCATACATTGACTATACCTTTGAGCCTGGTGTAGTTATTAATTACAATTTGGATGGTGTATTAATACATCCAGTCACTACAAGGATACATGCATCCTTCCTAACTCATTTTCCTGAGAGGAAGGAAACCGCTCAGGGATTTCCCCATGAGGCCAATGGTGACTTTAAAACAGTTACAGAGTTTAATGTCTGTGATAGGAGAAAACTGAGGATGGCTCAATAACCTTATAGTTACTCAGAGTGGTCTCATAGACTAGACGTAACATAGTAAATGTAAATCCGGGATACTCAAATTAGTATAATATGTTACGTTTGGTATGGTTACATAAGACAGAAGATTACTGAAGGCAAAACCAAAAAGAGGGTGGTTGGTCATGGTGGATGGGTAGGCATACAACGCGAACGTCTAGCAACCCAAACGTTTCGTGTTTGAATCTCATCACCAGCTAGCTAACGTTAGCATTAGCCACCTAGCTAACGTTAGCCACAACAAATAAAAATTAGTAACATATTGTACGTATTGGAAATTCATAACATATTATACAAATTTTAATTCGTAACATATCAAACAAAATGGATGATGGACATCCACAATACACAGTAACATATGATACTAAATGGAGCGTTGCGAATTTACCTACAGAATTACACGAAATGCTCTGAGACCAGGTTGTCTAAATGACAGCATGAAAAAAAGGAAGCCTGTAAAGAATAAAAATATTCCAGAGATGCATCCTGTTTGCAATAAGGCACTAAAGTAACATTTAAAAAAATGTGGCAAAGAAATTAACTCTATTCCGTTCATTTTTATCCTAAAAAACTCCCTAGCCTTTGCCGATGACAAGCATACCCATACCATGTTGCAGCCACCACCACGCTTAAAAATATGAAGAGTGGTACTCTGATGTACTGTGTTTGATTTGCCCCAAACATAACACTTTTTTTATTCAGGACATAAAGTTAAGCACAGGCAAAACCCTAGAGGAAACCCTGGTTCATTCTGCTTTCCAACAGATACTGGGAGACAAATTCACCTTTCAGCAGGACAATAACCTAAAACACAAGGAAAATATACACTGGAGTTGCTTACCAAGACAACATTGAATGTTCCTGAGAAGCCTAGTTACAGTTTTGACTTAAATCGTCTTGAAAATCAATGGAAAGAGTTGAAAATGTCTATCTATTAATGACCAACAACCAACTTGACAGAGCTTAAAGAATTGTAAAAATAATTATGTGCAAATGTTGTAGAATCCAGGTGTGCAAAGCTCTTAGAGACCCAGAAAACTCACTGCTAAAAGTGATTCCAACATGTATTGACTCAGGTGTGTGAATACTTACGTAAATTAGATATTTATGTTTTTCATTTTCAATACATTTGCAAACATTTCTCAAAACATGTTTTCACTTTGTCATTATGGGGTATTGTGTGTAGGAGAAAAGAATCTGTTTAATACATGTTTAATTCAGGCTGTAACACAACAACATGTGGAATAACTCATGGTGTATGAACACTTTCTGAAGGCACTGTACACACACAGGGGGTTGAACTGAAATAAGTTCACATGACTAGCATGTATCATAAGCTTCAATTGCATCAGTGGTGCAATCAGCAACAACAAAACATTGGTCAGAATTCTGTTCTATGCATTTAACAAATTAGTGCACCTTGTTTTGAAGGCATAGGCAGCAGAAATCACAATGTAAAAACCATGTAAAAAGGACAAATTGGAGGCTATTGTTCTCAAATTTGAACACAAAATCCACTTTTCAAAAGTGCAAACGACAGTGTCTTTAATAGTAAGAAAGTTAAATAATCTCACTCAATAATAATTACAGCTCCCACAAGAGAAGAAAAAAAAATTGTAATAAAGAACAATTTTACAATAAAACATTGTAACAGCGCTTTTTACAACATAATTGTTTATACTTTGGTAGTGCAAATTAATTGTTATAGCAGGATGTCAAAGGGTGATCTTTTTAGAATGTCCATTAACATTTCCCATAATTGTGGAAATGACGAAAATCGAAGGAATACTTGATGGAAAATGGTTTATGAGATCAGTAATAATTTTCGGACCCTGTAAAGAAATGGAAATAAAATACATTCAAGTGTAATTAATAAATAAATATAACCAATGTTCTCATTGGAAAGTACCGTTCAGGTACTTTTCATTCAAAAGTAATTTTCAATCCCTTTCAGTGTCAAGAGTTGTCCAAGTCGAACACAGTGAAGCTACACCATCTTTGCTCTCCTCCTCCTCCTCCTCCTCCTCCTCCTCCTCCTCCTTCTCCTTCTCCTTCTCCTTCTCCTTCTCCTTCTCCTTCTCCTCCTCCTCCTTCTCCTCCTCCTCTTCTCCTTTCATTTATTCAAGAGGATCAGCCTCAGGAAATTACCTCAGAATCTGGTTCAGAGTCAGAGTTGTCCAAGTTGGACACAGTGGAACTATACCACTCTTCTGTGCCCTCATCTTCATCCCCTCCTTCTCTTCCTCCTCCCCCTGCTCCTCTCTCGGACAGCATCGCCATAGCTGCCTGGTGGTAAGGGTGTTTGCGTCTGGTGTGTCGACGCAGGGTGTTGCGCTCGGCGAAGCGTGTGTGGCACAGCGGGCACTGGTAGGGCTTCTCTCCTGTGTGTACCCTCTGATGGCGCTGCAGCTCGCCCGCCTCCCTGAAACGCTTGGAGCAGATGGGGCACACAAAGTTCCTCTCGCCCGTGTGAATGTGCTTGTGTCTCTGTTCAGGGTCAAAGGACGAAGGTCACGTTTGTTAGATAATAATATACATTCATGTTCATATATTATGATATGTTTATACCTACTTATTACATAGCAGTCATTACAAGATGAAATCTGACACAAGGACCTAGTTCCACTTCAAACACAATCAAAACAGATAACCTGCCTAAATGACTACCAACCCGTAGCACTCACGTCTGTAGCTATGAAGTGCCTTGAAAGGCTGGTCATGGCTCACATCAACACCATTATCCCAGAAACACTAGACCCACTCCAATTTGCATACCACCATAACAGATCCACAGATGATGCAATCTCTATTGCACTCCACACTGCCCTTTCCCACCTGGACAAAAAGAACACCTATGTGAGAATGCTATTCATTGACTACAGCTCAGCGTTCAACACCATAGTGCCCTCAAAGCTCATCACTAAGCTAAGGACCCTGGGACTAAACACCTCCCTCTGCAACTGGATCCTGGACTTCCTGACGGGCCGCCCCCAGGTGGTAAGAGTAGGTAACAACACAGCCGCCACGCTGATCATCAACACAGGGGCCCCTCAGGGCTGCGTGCTCACTCCCCTCCTGTACTCCCTGTTCACTCATGACTGCATGGCCAGGCACGACTCCAACACCATCATTAAGTTTGCCGATGACACAACAGTGGTAGGCCTGATCACCAACAACGACGAGACAGCCTATAGGGAGGAGGTCAGAGACCTGGCCATGTGGTGCCAGGACAACAACCTCTCCCTCAACGTGATAAAGTCAAAGGAGATGATTGTGGACTACAGGAAAAGGAGGACCGAACACGCCCCCATTCTCATCGACGGGCTGTATAGGAGCAGGTTGAGAGCATCAAGTTCCTTGGTCTCCACATCACCAACAAACTATCATGGTACAAAGACCATGACAGTTGTGAAGAGGGCACGACAATGCCTATTCCCCCTCAGGAGACTGAAAAGATTTGTCAGGGGTCCTCAGATCCTCAAAAGGTTCTACAGCTGCACCATCGAGAGCATCCTAACTGGTTGCATCACTGCCTGGTATGGCAACTGCTCGTCCTCCGACCGCAGGGCACTACAGAGGGTAGTGCGTACGGCCCAGTACATCACTGTGGCCAAGCTTCCTGCCATCCAGGACCTCTATACCGGGCAGTATCAGAGGAAGGCCCTAAAATTTGTCAAAGACTCCAGCCACCCTAGTCATAGACTGTTCTCTCTGCTACCAAATGGCAAGTGGTACTGTAGGTCCAAGAGGCTTTTAAACAGCTTCTACCTCCAAGCCATAAGACTCCTGAACATCTAATCAAATGGCTACCCAGACTATTTGCATTTCCCCCCCTCTTTTACACTGCTGCTACTCTCTGCTATTATCTATGCATAGTCACTTTAATAACTCTACCTACATGTACATATTACCTCAATTACCTCTGTACCGGTACCCCCTTATTTTACTGCTGCTCTTTAATTATTTGTTACTTTTATTTCTTGTTTTATTTCTTGTTAATTTTTTTATTGTATTTTTTAACTGGTTAGGTAGGGCCTTGTAAGTAAGCATTTCACTGTAAGGTCTACACCTGTTGTATTCGGTGCATGTGACAAATTAAATTTGATTTGAAAACAATATGTCATCATGAGCCCACCAAATCACCACACCACAAGTCAAACATTTATGAACAACTGAGCTCACCTGCAAATGGCTGGAGCGTTTGAAGGCCTTGCCACACTGCAGGCAGACATGGGGTTTGTTCTGAGAGTGGGTGATGGAGTGACGCTCCAGGTCAGACAGGTAGTAGAAGATCCTGGGGCAGAGAGGGCAGTAGAGTACCCTTCGTGGCCCAGAGGAGGGAGAGGAGGCTGGGGACAGGGGGTCCAGAGGGTCCAGGGGGTTCAGGTTCCTGGGTCCGCTGGAGGGGAAGATGGGGGCAAGGGGAGGGGAGGGAGGAGCGGTGGCGGAGGAGAAGTACAGATGGTCGTCCCATGGGAGGGAGGTGTGCTTTGACTCTGGGGCTTTTGATTGGTCGGATGCCTCCAAACTGAAGTCAAAGGACAGAGAAGGGGATTGCGGGTGTGTAAGGGGAGGGGCTTTAGTAGGAGATGACCCATTTGGGACAGACTCCATTTGGGTTTCTTCAGTAGATAGTGACTGATGATCGGTGTTGGGGTCACAACAGTTTGGTTCAGTGTGTTTGTGAGGAGGTGAGCTGAGTAGAACTGCTTTAGAACTGCCATCAGCACTGGGCTGCTTGGAGGGGGGGCAGGAGACCACAGAGGGGGAGGTCAGGGGGGCGGGAGGGTTAACGATGGGACTCTCTCTTGATAGGATGATAGGGGAGTTGTTGGGTGTCGATCTAATAACTGGGTGGGAGGGATTGGCAGGGAGGGATGACACTGATGTGGCGAGCTGACCAGAAGAAAGAGAGAGAGAAAGAGGGGATGAAGAGGAGGCAGTGATTTGGGAGAGCTGACCGGTGGAGGGGTCAAGGAGAGCAATGGGGGTGGAGGTAGAGAAAGACTGACCGGAGGAAGAGGTGGAGGAGAGGAGAAGGAACATAGAGGTGGAGGCACTGGGAGTGTTCTGGGTGAGGGAGAAGGGGAGAGAGAAGGCCAGGAGGCCTGGATTGGCATCAGTCTTGGTTAGGGGAATGGAGGAGAGCTGGGTGGAGGAGGGGAAGAGGAGGATGGGGGTGTTGGAGGAGGGGTTAGTCAGGATCTGGATAGGCTGAGGGGGTTGGAGGTGTACAGCAGAACCAGATGGTTGGGAAACAGCAGCACTAGCCTCACTAACAGATTTCACACCTGAATCTAGAACCTTAGGGGGTTCCGCATTCTGTGAGAGTTCTGGGTTCTTTGAGTGTTCTGTATTTTTTAGAAGTTCTGACTTCTGTGAGGGTTTCATAGACGTAACAGGAGCGGGACATGTGTTTTCCTTGTGTGTGTGTGGAGTTTTTACTAAACTTTGGCTGAGGTAAGTGACCCCTGCTGTGGTTATATGAGACGACCTGTCATCCTCTACCTCCAATGAGCTGGACTGCACCTTTGGCTGGCTTGAGGGGGGGTTGTCTGGCCTGGAAGAGTCCATTTGGGGCACTTTGTGCCCCTCGGGGGTGAGTGTGTATGGAATGCCCTGGTCATCTATCAGGAGAAGACCTTCACTTTCAGAGTCTATGGAAGAGAGGGAGGTGAAAACGGAGGTAGAGAAGAACAAGGGAGACAAGAGAGGTCCCCCCAAAATGTCAGCTCCATCCATTCTCAATATAGAATCCTCTTCATCATCATCACCATCATCTTCCTCTACTATGTCCCTATCTCCATCCCCCTCTACCTCATCTACCTCCATAAGCAGTGAGCTCTCATGCCAAAGGCTCCTCTCCTTAATCTCTCTCTTTTTAGGGAAGCTCAGATCCAATACTTCTCCCTCCTCTTCCTTTCTTCTCCCCCAAACTCCTTTCCCTGCCTCCTCTCTCTCACCTCTATCCTCTCCTGGTCTCTCTTTTGCACCATGACATCGACTAGGGGGTAGGAAAAGAGGGATCACTCTCTCATCCTCTCTATCTTTCCTTTCTTTCTCTCCCCTTATACCTCCATCCCTCTCTGCCTTGGCTGTGTTGGAGATGAGAGGCATGTCAGGGACAATGGGACTACCATTCCTGTCTTGTGTAACATCCCTCTCTCCATCTCTCCTCTCATCCCTCTCTTCTGTCTCCATCCTGTAGAGCGGCTCCTCAGTGTGTTCTATCTCTTCAACACACACATCCTCCATCTGACCCGTACCAGTCACAGTAGTGGAGGTCAGGGCATTTCAACTGGTCCCAGACCAAACAGCTCTGGCTTCTAACCTACTCCCTTTAGAATCAGAGGGAGGCACGTCTTTGGTAGAGCTGAGAGCTGCAGAGTCTGTGATTGGCCTGTTGCACAATCCAGGAACGTCTGATTTGACTCTGATTGGTTGATCGCACACACCAGGAGACTGTGATTGGTTGGTTGAGCCTGCAGGGTTCAACTGCTTCCTGTAATGCTGGCTGTGTCCCGCTCACATCTGGCGCTCTCCCAGCCCCTCCTCGTTTTGCCTAAAAAGGTTTTGATTGGAAACCTATACTGGAGTACACCTGTTTAAGGGAGCATTATTGGAGGTTACCTGGTGGGCAGGATAAGATCAAGGAGTCCACTGGCTCCTCATGGATCTCTGGCACAGTCCCCGATCTCTTCAAGGATTGGCCGACACTCCTGTCATCTGAGCCACCATTGGTCAGAACCCCTGTCTGTTGAGAATCCATTTTGGAATGGATGCCTGAATCTGTAAAATGGGGATTCAATATTTTATAATCTTAACAAGAGATTAATTATTACAATCAAATAATAAGAGAACTTGTCAATCAAATGACTATAGGCTTCATTGATAAGGAAGATGTCCTGAGGTGGCCAGGTGTCTTTATGCTATTTCACAGGATATCAGAGCAGCAAAATTAGGAAGTTGATTAAATTAGTATCATGTTGTTAGAATATCTTACTTGTTCTTTCATTGTGCATAATGAAATATGCCTAGACTAAAACTATTCACATAGACTAAATAGGCTATTATGAATTTCTTAAACTCCTATTCTTGTTTTACTACAAAAACAGGGCCTTCAGGAAGTATTCACACCCTTTGACCTGTTCTGCATTTTGTTGTGTGACAGCCTGAATTGAAAATGGGTTAAATTGAGATATTTTTGTCACCGGCCTACCACACAATACCCCATAATGTCCAAGTGGAATTATGTATTTTGAAAGTTTTACAAATTCCTTAAAAATGAAAAGCTGAAATGTCTTTAGTCAATAAGTATAATAAGTATTCAATCTCTTTGTTATGGCAAGCCTAAATAAGTCCAGGAGTAAAACATTCCTTATTAACAGGTCACATAATAAATTGCATGGACTCACTCTCTGTGCAATAATAGTTTTTAACATGAATGACTACCTCATCTCTGTACCCCAATTATCTCTAAGGTCCCTCAGTCGAGCAGTAAATTTCAAACACAGATTCAACCACAAATACCAGGGAAGTTTTCTAATGCCTCGCAAAGAAGGGCATCTATTAGTAAATGGGTACAAAAAAATCCCTTTGAGCATGGTGAAGTTATTAATTACACTTTGGATGGTGTATCAATACACCCAGTCACTACAAAGATACAGGTGTCCTTCCTAACTCAGTTGCCGGAGATTTCACCATGAGGCCAATGGTGACTTTAAAACAGTTACAGGGTTGAATGGCTGTGATAGGGGAAAACTGAGGATGGATCAACAACATTGTAGCTACTCAACAATACTAACCTAATTGACAGAGTGAAAGAAGGAAGAATGTACAGAATACAAATATTCCAAAACATGAATCCTGTTTGCAACAAGGCACTAAGGTAATACTGCAAAAAATGTGCAATTCACTTTTTGTCTTGGATACAAAGTGTTATGATTGGGGCAAATCCAATACAACACACATTACTGAGTACCACTCTCCATATTTTCAAGCATAGTAGTGGCTGCATCATATTATGGTTATGCTTGTAATCGTTAAGGACTGTGGAGTTTTTCCAGGATAAAAAAGCTACGGAATTGAACTAAGCACAGGCAAAATACTAGAGGAAAACCTGGTTCAGTCTGCTTTCCACCAGACACTGGGATTTGAATTCACCCTTCAGCAGGACAATAACCTAAGACACAAGGCCAAATCTACACTGGAGTTGCTTACCAAGAAGACAGTGAATATTCCTGAGTGTCCGAGTTACAGTTTTGACTTAAATATACTTGAAAATCTATGGCAAGCTCTGAAAATGGTTCTTCGGCAATGATCAACAACCAATTTGACAGAGTTTAAAGAATTTTGAAAAGAATAATGGACAAATGTTGCACAATCCAGGTGTGGAAAGCTCTTAGAGACTTACCCAGAAAGTCTCACAGCTGTAATCGCTGCCAAAGGTGATTTTAACATGTATTGACTCAGGGGGTTGAATACTTTTTAATCAAGATATTTTTGTGTTTTATTTTTCATAATTTTGTTTAAAAAAATATTTTAAAACATATTTGAATATTTCTTACACTTTTACATTACAGAGTATTTGGTGTAGATTGTTGGGGGGGGGAAACTGACAATTAAAACCATTTTAATCGCACTTTGTAACAACAAAATGTGTAAAAAGTCCAGGGGTGTGAATACTTTCTGAAGGCACTGTAGGTTAAATCATCCCCATCACCTTCATAACATCCCCACCACTACCTTCCACCTCGTCATTATCATCATTACATTGTCACCATCATCATCAATGATCGTCACCATCAACAACATTATCATCATTCAAACCGGTTCCAATTCCTGCTATTATCTCAATAACTTGAGGCGAGATTTGTTTTAACGGCTACAGCGTGTGGTCTCATGCTCTACAATCAGTGATTACCTGATATGCTTAATTGCTATGATTGTCAATCTTAAAAATGTAACGCAACATGCGTAAATTACGCACATGTTACATTACATTTGCTGTTATTATGGACTTCACTGGTTTTATATCATTTGCTTACCGAGCTCTAAACAAAGTCGTCAATATACCACATAGCATGAACGCGACAGTCTGCAGTGGAGGGTTCAAGAGAGCATGATGTTAGCGAAATCATACTATCCGGGGTAAAGCCCATTTTTCTTTCGATTTCAGAATGTCATTTGTCTGCCATAGTCTAATACAAAATAAGACATTCGTTAAATATCTGGCAACGGGTTTGGGTCGACATTATATTTGTTTTTCCTCCATTTGAACCCTTATCCATCCTTGTACTGTATTTATGTTGGAATAAAAAGTGTCGCTGTTCATGGGAGACGCCATTGCGCGCAGTCCGAGGTCCGAATAGCCAAACCCTGTTTAATATCTGTAGATGTACTGCGCATCAATGGACACGACACTCGAACCTGGGACAATGTTTGCTAACTGCATTTAATGTAATTTATTCGGCTCACTTATTTTTAATTACGCCGCGGTATTTGTCTAAATTATGTTGATATTTTTGCCGTAATAACTGCCCTTGCTGTCTATGGACCCACAACCAGCCATTTTACAAGTCGAGGGTTCGAGCCCTGTAGGGAGCGCAGCCCGACAGCTGGCAGAAAGAGCGATGTAGGAAACTTTACCGGCATATTGTAATTTATTTCACTAACTTAATTGTCTGGACATACACTTGTCAATATAACAGGTGTGCGATGCGTCCGGTATACTGTCCATACATTTAAAACTGGATAATAAACTACATACTCCACCCATAAGTCACTCGCTGCATAGACACTGGCTTACCCGAGCTGTGGATACTTCCGGAGGACCAAATATGAATGAGAGGCGGACTAGTTAGGAGTGGAGATTCGCGCGCAGCCTGCTGCGCGAGCATAGAGAGGTAGGAGCTCATGGTGTCGCAGCATTCGGCGTCGGTTAACGCTATCTGGGATCCTTGGGCCGTCCTAACTTTAACCCCAAACCATACCATAACCTTAACCCTTAACCAAATGTAAACTTTTTGGGGGGGTAGAGACATCCCAAGGATACCGGATAGCAAGGACAATTCTGTGTCCGACTAGACTCAACCCATGTTGAGTAAACAGTGGGCAGCTACTGTGTATGGTATGAGATCAGATCACCATTTAATCCAAGTACATATAACCTTAGAAAATACAAAAGATGGATATGTGTGCGTGCGTGCGTGTGTGTGTGTGCATGCTCGTGTGGGAGCGAGAGAGAGATATCAGGGTGTCCTAATTGTTGTGAGAATCAAGTGTTCATCTCTATTTCATTTCAATTACATGAAATATCACATTCATCACATCACAGCAAAACGTTGTTTTTATTTCAAAACCGTCACATCAATAGAACTTCCAAGCCTCAGGGCTTGGTGTGTCAACAACATAAGGAGGAGGAGTATCCTGAGGGCCAGCTTGGGGCAGGAACACACTATGTTAAAACAAAACAACACGTCAGGTCAGTCAGATCCCGCAGTGGGAGGAGTCAGAGTCACACGGTAACAACACATGAAGTGAACATTTGAACTATATGAGTTATGACTACGTTTTACTTCTGTATTAATGCATGTATTATCATTAACACAGCTATTATTAAGACATGTAGAGCCTATCATTGGTAGAGGCTGAGAGAGAGGGGGACAAGAGATAGAGATGGGAGTGTTGGGGTATTAGTCCAGGTCTACAAGAGAGCAGGCCTCGATCTCCGACACCAGCCGATGAGGGAATAGTTTGTACTGCAGCCAGGTGGGTTCTGGGACACAGAAGGAGGGAGGTGATAGACATGTTACATCAAATGAAGACAATATAAGCACATACTGTCTCTGACTGAACCCTGAGGTCTCCTGCACACTGAACAGTCACGTAGAGGGACTAGTAAGGCACCAAGGGGTTTTCCATAGATCATGTTAGACAGGGCACCAGTTCTGTGGTCCCAACTCACCCAGGTAGCAGAAGGGGGGGTTGAGCCTGCCGTCGAAACAGGTCTGTGTGTAGGGGAAGCTGCACTGCTTCCTGGAGTGTTTACAGTAGAACGTCACACTCTCCCCGTGGGGAACCACCGAGTCTGTCACGTCATAGGGCCAACGCTTCAGCCCACCAATCAGAACACGGCTCCGCTCCGCTGGGATTGGACAGCGCGCTAAGAGCAGGAAGTATAGGATGAAGAACAAATAAAGAAGAAAGGTCAATATGGTCCCGTGTGGCTCAGTTGGTAGAGCATGGCGCTTGCAACGCCAGGGTTGTGGGTTCATTCCCCACGGGGGGACCAGGATGAATATGTATGAACTTTCCAATTTGTAAGTCGCTCTGGATAAGAGCGTCTGCTAAATGACTTAAATGTAAATGTAAAATATTCTATCTACACTCTGTCTCTCACACACACACACACATACACACACACACGCACACACACACAGTGGGCCCTGGGTGTATCAGTTAGGACTCACCTCTGCAGTAGGGCACTGCGCTCCAGGTGCCGTTGGGCTGGCAGGTGACCCGGTTGGGTCCATCCAGCAGGTGGTTCTTCTTACAGAGGTAATAGATGGCATCGCCCACATCGTACTCAGTCCTCTGTACCGCCACCAGGTACCCCTGGTTCACCTCCTGGGGGGGCGGGCACCACACCCCTGGAACAGGAGAGAGAGGGTCACTGTATATACACATTTACATGTTCTTCCTGTTCAAGCCTGCACACCCTGTGAGTCCCTAGGATCAGACCAGGATGCAAGAACATTGCTGAATGAATTGGCAAGAGATGTTATTCTCTGTTTAGGCCAAAAGGTGGCAGTAAAGCACTATGAAACATAACAACCGACATGTCAGTCTCTCTCACATAAAAAGACACACAAAGTAGAACGATTTCAAGTGCAGAGTACAATAACCTCCTCCGCAAAATACACACACACAACCACACATTCACACACTCACACTCAAAAGGCCCAATCCATCCACCCACACGCCAACCATCACATTCCATGGCTCTGATGCTCTCCCTCTGCTTGCTCTCTCTCTCTCTCTCTCTCTCTCTCTCTCTATCAAACACTATATATTATAAAACACACACACATACTTTGACAGATGGGGTGAGGGTACTGCCAGGTCTGATCAATATTACAGAGATTCTCACTGTTTCCCACCCGCTCCCTGGAGAGAATTGGGTGGGAGAGAATGAACGAGAGGGAAAGAGAGGGGGAGAGAGAGAGACAGAGAGAGAGGGGGTGGTTATATGACTAATTGACTGGTAATACACTAAGCGGTGTAGCAGGGGTTAAATGTTCACCTCTCTGTTGGCTCTGTTTCAGAAAGTGTGTATTTTGCATACAATACATGATTCCAACTGACATATGCATTGGGATGTGATACATTATTAGATGTGATACATTATTAGATGTGAGTCAGTAAAAACCTCTCTAGCTTGCATCCCTACCCTCTCCCTCCCTCCCTCTCTCTCCCTCCCTCCCCTCCCTCCCTCTCTCACCCTCCCTCTCTCTCTCCCTCCCTCTCTCACCCTCCCTCCCTCTCTCTCTCTCTCCCTCCCTCCCTCTCTCTCTCTCTCTCCCTCCCTCCCTCCCTCTCTCTCTCTCTCTCTCTCCCTCCCTCCCTCCCTCCCTCTCTCACCCTCCCTCCCGCTCTCTCCCTCCCTCTCTCACTCTCCCTCCCTCCCTCTCTCTCCCATCCTCCCCTCCCTCTCTCACCCTCCCTCTCTCTCTCTCCCTCCCTTTCTCACCCTCCCTCCCTCTCTCTCTCTCTCTATCTCCCTCCCTCTCTCACCCTCCCTCCCTCCCTCTCTCTCTCTCCCTCCCTCTCTCTCCCTCCCTCTCTCACCCTCCCTCTCTCACCCTCCCTCTCCCTCCCTCACCCTCCCTCCCTCTCTCACCCTCCCTCTCTCACCCTCCCTCTCCCTCCCTCCCTCTCTCACCCAGACAGACAGGTGTAGCGGATGGTTGTTCCAGCGACTGCAGATCCATCGATGCTGAAGGTGTCGGTCACCTCCTCAGGTAAAGGACATGAGACCTGAGGGGAGGTGGGGGCTACAGAGGGGGCAGACGTAGATGCACATGAGGGAGGGAGGAGGGAAGAGAAGAGTGGAAGAGAGAGGGAGGAGAGAGGGAGAAGGGGAGGGAAAGGGAGAGTGAGAGTGAGAAGCACATCTGTAACAAAACACATTTGTACATTCTGTTCTTCTGGTTCACACACACACACACACACACACAAACACACACACACACACACACACACACACACACACACACACACACACACACACACACACACACACACAGGGTGCTGATGATTTTTTGCAGTGCCTTCAGAAAGTATTCACACCGCTTGACTTTTTCCACATTTTGTTGTGTTACAGCCTGAATTTAAAATGGATTAAATTTAGATTTTGTGTCATCCCATAATGTGGAATTATGTTTTTATACATTTTTGCTAATTAATGAAAAATTCAAAGCTGAAATGTCTTGAGTCAATAAGTATTCAACCCCTTTGTTACGGCAAGCCTAAATAACTTCAGGAATAAACATTTGCTTAACAAGTCACATAATAAATTGCATGGACTAACTCTGTGTGGAATAATGGTGTTTATTAACATTATTTTTGAAGGACTACCTCATCTCTGTACCCCACACATACAATTATCTGTAAGGTCCCTCAGTCGAGCAGTGAATTTCAAACACAGATTCAACCACAAAGACCATGGAGGTTTTGCAAAAGTTGATGGGTAAAAAAAAAAGCAGACATTGAGCATCCCTCTGAGCATGGTGAAGTTATTAATTACACTTCGGATGGTGTATAAATACAATCAGTCACTACAAAGATACAGGCGTCCTTCCTCAGTTGCCAGAGAGGAAGGAAACCGCTCAGGGATTTCCCCATAACACGGAACCCAAACCGGCTGCGCACGTGCGCCATCGTGCCACATCGTGCATAAATGTATTTTGCCCCCCCACATCAAACGCGATCACGACACGCAGGTTAAAATATCAAAACAAACTCTGAACCAATGACATTAATTTGGGGACAGGTCGAAAAGCATTAAACATGTATGGCAATTTAGCTAGTTAGCTTGCACTTGCTAGCTAACGTTAATTTGTCCTATTTAGTGAACGGAAGGTGAACGGAAAGGCTCTGGAGCAACGAACCGCCCTTGCTGTCTCTGCCAGGCCGGTTCCCCTCTCTCCACTGGGATTCTCTGCCTCTAACCCTGTTACAGGGGCTGAGTCACTGGCTTGCTGGTGCTCTTTCATGCCGTCCCTAGGAGGGGTGCGTCACTTGAGTGGGTTGAGTTACTGACGTGATCTTCCTGTCTGGGTTGGCGCCCCCCCTTGGTTTGTGCTGTGGTGGAGACCTTTGTGGGCTATACTCGGCCTTGTCTCAGGATTGTAAGTTGGTGGTTGAGGATTTCCCTCTAGTGGTGCGGGGGCTGTGCTTTGGCAAAGTGGGTGGGGTTATATCCTTCCTATTTGGCCCTGTCCGGGGGTTTCTTCGGATGGGGCCACAGTGTCTCCTGACCGCTCCTGTCTCAGCCTCCAGTATTTATGCTGCAGTAGTTTGTGTCGGGGGGCTAGGGTCAGTTGGTTACCTGGAGTACTTCTCCTGTCTTATCCAGTGTCCTGTGTGGATTTAAGTATGCTCTCTCTAATTCTCTCGTTCTCTCTTTCTCTCTGAGAACCTGAGCCCTAGGACCATACGTCAGGACTACCGGGCATGATGACACCTTGCTGTCCCCAGTCCGCCTGGCCTTGCTGCTATTCCAGTTTCAACTGTTCTGCCTGTGGTTACGGAACCCCTACCTGTCCCAGACCTGCTGTTTTCAACTCTTAATGATCGGCTATGAAAAGCCAACTGAGATTTATTCCTGATTATTATTTGACCATGCTTGTCATTTATGAACATTTTGAAAATCTTGGCTCTCTCTAATTTTCTCCTTCTCTCTTTCTTTCTCTCGGAGGACCTGAGCCCTAGGACCATACGTCGGGACTACCGGCCGTGGTGACTCCTTGCTGTCCCCAGTCCGCCTGGCCTTGCTGCTATTCCAGTTTCAACTGTTCTGCCTGCGGTCATGGAACCCCTACCTGTCCCAGACCTGCTGTTTTCAACTCTTAATGATCGGCTATGAAAAGCCAACTGAGATTTATTCCTGATTATTATTTGACCATGCTTGTCACTTATGAACATTTTTGAACATCTTGGCATAGTTCTGTTATAATCTCCACCCGGCACAGCCAGAAGAGGACTGGCCACCCCTCATAGCCTGGTTCCTCTCTAGGTTTCTTCCTAGGTTTTGGCCTTTCTAGGGAGTTTTTCCTAGCCACCGTGCTTCTACACCTGCATTACTAGCTGTTTGGGGTTTTAGGCTGGGTGTCTGTACAGCACTTCGAGATATTAGCTGATGTACGAAGGGCTATATAAAATAAAATTGATTGATTGATTGATTGATTTAGCTAGCTTGCTGTTGCTAGCTAATTTGTCCTAGGATATAAACATTGAGTTGTTATTTTACCTGAAATGCACAAGGACCTCTACTCCGACAATTAATCCACACATAAAACGGCCAACCAAATCGTTTCTAGTCATCTCTCCTCCTTCTAGGCTTTTTCATCTTTGAACATATATGGTGATCGCATCTAAACTTTCATTGTATTACCACGACAACCAGCAACAAAGTTTGTCTTTCAATCACCCACGTGGGTATAACCAATGAGGAGATGGCACGTTGGTACCTGCTTCTATAAACCAATGAGGAGATGGGAGAGGCAGGACTTTCAGCGCGATCTGCGTCAGAAATAGGAATGACTTCTATTTTAGCCCTTGGCGTCGCAGACGCTCGTTGGCGCGCACAATAATTGAATAACATGGATTTCAAAATTTATTTTGCGACGCTCGCACACGCGATGTGTCCGGTTTGTTCAGCATGTGAGGCCAATGGTGACTTTAAAACAGTTTGTCACACCCTGATCAGTTTCACCTGTCCTCGTTCTTGTCTCCACCCCCTCCAGGTGTTGCTTGTTTTCCCCAGTGTATTTATCCCTGTGTTTCCTGTCTCTCTGTGCCAGTGTATTTATCCCTGTGTTTCCTGTCTCTGTGCCAGTGTATTTATCCCTGTGTTTACTGTCTCTGTGTGCCAGTTCGTCTTGTATGTTCCAAGTCAACCAGCGGTTTTCCCGTACTCCTGCCTTTGCTATTCTCTTTTTTCCAGTCCTCCCGGTTTTGGCCCTTGCCTGTTCTGGACTCTGTACACGCCTGCCTGACCATTCTGCCTGCCTTGACCACGAGCCTGTCTGCCACTCTGTACCTCCTGGACTCTGATCTGGTTTTGACCTTTTGCCTGTCCACGACCATTCTCTTGCCTACTCCTTTTGGATTATTAAACATTGTAAGACTCCAACCATCTGCTTCCTGTGTCTGCATCTGGGTCTCGCCTTGTGTCATGATACAGTTAGAGTTTAATGGCTGTGATAGGAGAAAACGGAGGATGGATCAACAACATTGTAGTTACTCCACAATACTAATCTAAATGACAGAATGAAACAAAGGAAGTCTGTACAGAATGAAAATATTCCAAACATGCACCCTGTTTGCAATAAGGCACTGAATTTATGCTGTATTATATGTTTGGGGCAAATCCAACACAACACATCCCTGAGCACCAGTCTTCATATTTTCAAGCATAGTGGTGGCTGCATCATGTTGTGGGTATACTTGTCATCGGCAAAGACTAAGGAGGTTTTTTTTAATATAAAGAACATGAATAGAGCTAAGCACAGGCAAAGTAAAAAGAGAACCTGTTTCAGTCTGCTTTCCAACAGATACTGCAACTTACTAAGATGACATTGAATGTTACTAAGTGACCTAGTTACAGTTTTTACTTAAATCGTCATGAAAATGTCTAGCAATGATCAACAATGAACTTGACAATGCTTGAAGAATTTAAAAAATAATAATGGGCAAATATTGTACAATCAAGGTTTGCTAAGCTCTTAGACTAATCCAGAAAGGCTCACAGATGTAATCGCTGCCAAAGGTGATTCAAACATGTATTGACTCAGTGGGTTGAATATACTTCTCTCTCTAATCAAAATATATAATTTTTCATTAATTAAAAAATACATGTTTCTGCCACTGAGACATTAGAGAGTATTTTGTGTAGAGATTGTTGACAAAAAAAAATCAATTAAATCTATTTTAATCCCGCTTTGTAACACAGCGAAATGTGGAAAAAGTCAAGGGGTGTGAAAACTTTCTGAAGTTCACTGGTGGTGCCAATGTGTTGTTGAGCATAATACCATTCATAGCCTACACACATACAGAAACACACACACATTGTTGAAAGACACACACACACACACACATCAGCATGTAACTAATGTGCATAATAGGATTCATAGAAAATACAGGAACACAACAGACAAATACACACACAGACAAATACACACACACAGAGCAGCGTTTAGCTAATGTGAATAACGGGATTGAGAGAAAGTTAACAACTGGAGTGCATTCGGAAAGTATTCAGATGCCTTGACTTTCTCCACGTTTTGTTACGTTAGTTTAAAAAAAAAAATCCTCATCAATCTACACACAATACCCCATAATGACAAATTGAAAACAGGTTTTTAGACATTTTTGCTATTTTTATTACAAATAAAAAACAGAAATATCTTATTTACATAAGTATTCAAACCCTTTTCTATGAGACTCGAAATTTATCTCAGGTGCATCCTGTTTCCATTGATCATCCTTGAGATGTTTCTACAACTTGATTAGAGTCAACCTGTGGTAAATTCAATTGATTGGACATGATTTGGAAAGGCACACACCTGTCTATATAAGCTCCCACAGTTGACAGTGCATGTCAGAGCAAAAACCAAGCTATGAGGTCAAATGAATTGTAATTAGAGCTCAGAGACAGGATTGTGTCGAGGCACAGATCTGGAGAAGGGTAACAAAACATTTATTTAGCATTGAAGGTCCTCAAGAACCCAGTGGTGGAAGAAGTTTGGAACCACCCAGACTCTTCCTAGAGCTGGCCGTCTGGCCAAACTGAGCAATGGGGGGAAGAAAGGCCATGGTCAGGGAGGTGACCAAGAACCCGAGGGTCACACTGACAGAGCTCCAGAATTCCTCTGTGGAGATGGGAGGACCTTCCAGAAGGACAACCATCTCTGCAGCACTCCACCAATCATGCATTTATGATAGAGTGGCCAGACAGGAGCCACTCCTCAGTAAAAGGCACATGACAGCCCACTTGGAGTTTGCCAAAAGGCACCTAAATACTCTCAGACCATGAGAAACAAGATTCTCTGGTCTGATGAAACCAAGATTGAACTCTTTGGCCTGAATGCCAAGCGTCACATCTGGAGGAAACCTGGCACCAACCCTACGGTGAAGCATGATGGTGGCAGCATCATGCTGTGGGGATGTTTTTCAGTGGCAGGGACTGAGAGACTTTACAGGATCGAGGCAAAGATGAACGGAGCAAAGTACAGCGAGATCCTTGATGAAAACCTGCTCTAGAGCTCTCAGGACCTCAGACTGGGGCGAAGGTTCACCTTCTAACAGGACAACAACCCGAAGCACACAGCCAAGACAACGCAGGAGTGGCTTCGGGACAAGTGACAGAATGTCCTTGAGTGGCTCAGCCAGAGCCCGGAATTTAACCCAATCGAACATCTCTGGAGAGACCTGAAAATAGCTGTGCAGCAACACTCCCCATCCAACCTGACAGAGCTTGAGAGGATATGCAGAGAAGAATGGGAGAAACACCCCAAATACAGGTGTCCCAGCTTGTTGCGTCGTACCCAAGAAGACTTGAGGCTGTAATCGTGCTTCAACAAAGTACTGAGTAAAGTGTCTGAATACTTACGTAAATGTCATATTTCTGTGTTTTTTTATTATAAATTTGCCTAAACGTCTAAAAAACTGTTTTTGCTTTGTCATTATGGGGTATTGTGTTTAGACCAATGAAGAAAAAAGACAATTTAATCCATTTTAGAATAAGGCTGTAACCTAACAAAATGTGTAAAAAGTCAAGGGGTCTGAATACTTTCTGAATGCACTATAGGTGTGAGATGACACAGCAGACAGGGAGAAGTGGGTGGGGGGGGACTCCTCTTCAGGATACATAGCGGTCAACACCTCACATGTCCCTTTAACTGGCCAGGTGACTCATATAACAATAACCTTTGTAGGTGTTGCAGGTTGTCGTAGCTATGAGTCAGGAAACTGAATATCCTCTGTGAAAACAGGAATCTGAAAATAGATTATGGTAACTAGCTGATAAGCATGCATACTGCTGCAGAGAGAGAGAGAGAGAGAGAGAATGACAGAGTGACAGAGAGAGAGCGTGACAGAGAGTGACAGAGAGAGAGAGTGACAGAGAGTGACAGAGAGAGAAACAGTGGCAGAGATAGAGAGAGATTGACAGAGAGAGAGAGATAGTGGCAGAGAGAGAGATAGAGAGAGAGAGAGAGATAGTGGCAGAAAGAGAGAGAGAGATTGACAGAGAGAGAGAGACAGTGACAGAGAGAGAGAGAGAGATTGACAGAGAGAGAGAGAGAGAGAGAGAGAGAGACTGAGAAAGAGAGAAAGAGAGATTGACAGAGAGAGAGAGAGAGAGAGAGAGAGAGAGACTGAGAAAGAGAGAAAGAGAGATTGACAGAGAGAGAGAGAGAGAGAGAGAGAGAGAGAGAGAGAGAGAGAGAGAGAGAGAGACTGAGAAAGAGAGAAAGAGAGAGAGAGACAGTGGCAGAGAGAGAGAGAGATTGACAGAGTGAGAGAGAGAGAGAGAGAGAGAGAGAGAGAGAGAGAGAGAGAGAGAGAGAGACTGAGAAAGAGAGAAAGAGAGAGAGAGACAGTGGCAGAGTGAGAGAGAGAGAGAGAGAGAGAGAGAGAGAGAGAGACAGAGAAAGAGAGAAAGAGAGAGAGAGACAGAGATAGAGAGAGAGAGAGAGAGAGAGAGAGAGAGAGAGAGAGAGAGACTGAGAAAGAGAGAAAGAGAGAGAGAGACAGTGGCAGAGTGAGAGAGAGAGAGAGAGAGAGAGAGAGAGAGAGAGAGGGAGAGAGAGAGAGAGAGAGAGAGAGAGAGAGAGAGGGAAAGAGAGAGAGAGAGAGAGAGAGGGAGAGAGAGAGAGAGAGAGAGAGAGAGAGAGAGAGAGAGAGAGAGAGAGATTGACAGAGTGAGAGAGAGACTGAGAGAAAGAGAGAGAGAGAGAGATGCGGCATTAGTTGTGTAACCACATGGATGGCTCATTCCTGGAAGTATGAGAGCCTCTCGTTCGTGGAAATATAAATATCTAGAGAGGCTCTTTGTAGGGGTGTTGAAGTGACCTCAGATTTATAGGGAGGGATGTTCGATGGGTAGTGTGATATGCAGAGTAACTACAGCAGGTAGAGAGAG
Organism: Salvelinus alpinus; assembly: GCF_045679555.1. Classification (NCBI taxonomy): domain Eukaryota; kingdom Metazoa; phylum Chordata; class Actinopteri; order Salmoniformes; family Salmonidae; genus Salvelinus; species Salvelinus alpinus. The sequence goes on along the minus strand of NC_092089.1, from coordinate 31,821,634 downwards.
GCTCTCTTCTGTGTAAAACTCTCCCATAGACACACATGAGCAACATCAAAAGGGGTCAGTTCACTGAGTGTTTTTGAAATATATCTAATCCTATACGTAGCTATATAAATTCTGTATGGGCGGGGTGAGTGAGTTGAGTGTGTGGCTGTATGGGGAGTGAGTGTGAGTGCCTGGAGCTGGGTTGGTTCAGTGTTCTAACTGTGGCCCTCCTCTCTCTGTGTGCTCTCCAGCCTCCCTCCCTGCCTGCCTGCCTGCCTCCCACACAGCCAGGGCCCAGTGTGAAACTACTGTTGGCTGACAGGTAGCTCTGTCTTAAAGGAGTGATAGTGAAAGCAGAGAGATGTCCATAGATGACCAGGTGGTCAAAGCTGTGCACCTCTTTCCCGGTCAAGTCCACCACATATGCGCACACGCACGCACGCACGCACGCACGCACGCACACACACACACACACACACACACACACACACACACACACACACACACACACACACACACACACACACACACACACACACACACACACACACACACACACACACACACACACACACACACACACACTGCACACCTCTCTCTACAGCCCAGTTCTGCTTCACCAAACAAACACACTAAATAGCCCAGAGCTGCTTACTTGTCCTTGGCTCTCTCTGAGGGGAGAGACCTTATCAGGGGCCTCTCAGATGGAAAGGGATGAGAGGAGAAGAGGATGAGAGGAAGAGAGGATGAGAGAGGAGAGGAGAAGAGGGAACAGCATGGCCCAGAGCTGCATGAGCAAGAGAGCTCTCTGACTGTGATCCGTCGCCCACACACACGCACGCACATACGCACGCACGCACGCACGCACGCACGCACGCACACACACACACACACACACACACACACACACACACACACACACACACACACACACACACACAAACAGCTCTTTGACACTCTATCTGTGATCCACCTCCCACACACATTCAATGTATACACAAAATCTATTCCTTTCTCTCACTTCCCCCTCTCTCTCTCTCTCCCCCCTCCCTCTCTCCCCCTCCTCCCCCCCCCCCCCCTATCTCTCTCTCTCCCCTCTCTCTCTCTCTCTGTCTCTCTTTCTCTCTGCCTCTCTCTCTCTCTCTCTCTCTTAAACACACACACAAACACACAGCTATTTGACACTCTGACAGTGATCTACCGCCCACTGCCTCTCAATTAGCATGATGGAGCACAGCTCGAATACACAAATGTACAGAATACACACAGGAAGACACCCAGCCAACCTACTGCCTGTCTCTGTGAAAGAGCACTGTGAGATTGGGACATGGACATACACACACACACACACACACACATACACAAACACAAACATATCACACTATAAGTACACACACACACACACACACACAAACATATCACACTATAAGTACACACACACACACACACACACACACAAACACAAACATATAACACTATAAGTACACACACACACACACACACACACAAACACATATCACACTATAAGTACACACACACACACACACACACACACACACACAAACACAAACATATAACACTATAAGTACACACACACACACACACACACACACACACACACACACACACACACACACACACACACACACACACACACACACACACACACACACACACACACACACACACACACACAAACACAAACATATCACACTATAAGTACACACACTCACAAACACAAACATATAACACTATAAGTACACACACACATACACACACACACACACACACACACACAAACATATCACACTATAAGTACACACACACACACACACACACACACACACACACACACACACACACACACACACACACACACACACACACACACACACACACACACACACACACAAACACAAACATATAACACTATAAGTACACACACACATACACACACACACACACACACACACACAAACATATCACACTATAAGTACACACACACACACACACACACACACAAACACAAACATATAACACTATAAGTACACACACACACACACACACACACACACACACACACACACACACACAAACACGAACATATAACACTATAAGTACACACACACACACACACACACACACAAACATATCACACTATAAGTACACACACACACACACACACACAAACACAAACATATCACACTATAAGTACACACACACACACACACACAAACACGAACATATAACACTATAAGTACACACACACACACACACACACACACACACACACACACACACACACACACACACACAAACATATAACACTATAAGTACACACACACACACACACACACAAACACAAACATATCACACTATACGTACACACACACACACAAACACGAACATATAACACTATAAGTACACACACACACAAACACAAACATATAACACTATAAGTACACACACACACACACAAACACAAACATATCACACTATAAGTACACACACACACACACACACACAAACACAAACATATCACACTATAAGTACACACACACACACACACACAAACACAAACATATAACACTATAAGTACACACACACACACACAAACATATAACACTATAAGTACACACACACACACAAACACAAACATATCACACTATAAGTACACACACACACACACAAACATATAACACTATAAGTACACACACACAAACACAAACACAAACATATAACACTATAAGTACACACACACACACAAACACAAACATATAACACTATAAGTACACACACATACACAAACACAAACATATAACACTATAAGTACACACACACACACACACACAATAGTGCACAGAGGACACAAATGCATGCAGACCTTCATACTCTTAAAATACACACTTGACTCACACACTGAAACACACAACGGTTAAATAAAGGTTAAAAGAACCCAGCCAGGAGGAGATGAAGACTAGAACATGCTCTTTCACCCTATCTGGCACAGACACTGTGAACTAATCAAGCCCTGCCTCTCTCTGGACTGCAGTCCTAGTATCAACAGCTGATAGTCCCGTTGCTAAGGCAATTTAGAGAATGGGCCCTGGTTACACAATGTCTCAGTCAATGCTAACAGACAAACTGCCAACAAAATAACACCATCACAGAGGCCCTTATTCCTGAGGTACACACACACACACACACACACACACACACACACACACACACACACACACACACACACACACACACACACACACACACACACACACACACACACACACACACACACACACACACACACACACACACACACACACACACACACACAAACGCCTAGAACCTAAAGGGTTCTCCTATGGGAGCAGCTGAAGAACCCTTTTTGAACCCTTTTTTCTAAGAGTGAAAAACTGCTTCTGGGAAAAAAGATTCATAGAATAGAATATGATGTAACACATAGAAATGGACTGAATAGAACAGAGGGAGTGAAATATGTTCTATTCCATTCACTGTGCAATCTACAGTATGTGCATTCCATTCCATTCTTTGGGGGCTGCAGGTAGCCTAGCGGTTAAGAGCGTTGAGCCAGTAACTCCCTTGAGCAAGGCAGATAATCCCCCAACAACATGGACGTCAAGTAAGGGAGTCCCCCGCACCTCTCTGATTCAGAGGGGTTGTGTTAAATGCGGAAGACACATTTCGGTTGAATTCATTCAGTTGTGTAACTGACTTGGTACCCCCTTCCCTTCCCCTTCCCTATTTCCAGGGTCCTTCTAATGAGCAGAGATAATGTTATCTAAATTGCATCCAGAACATTCTGCCTCTCTGCTCTGTTCTTGTACCCACCTGTGCAGTTGGGATCATCACCGCTCCATTGTCGGTCGCCTTGGCAACGACGGATGGCTGCATCCAAGCCATTGGGCAACATGTAGCCAGTGTCACAACGCACCTCGAGGAGGGCAGAGAAGGAGGGAGTGGGAGAGAGGAGGGAAGCAACAAAGTTGTTCCCTGAGGGCAGGGGCCAGGGACAAGTACGACCTGGGGAAGAAGGAGAGGAAGAGATGGAGGAGTGGAGAGGTTAACGAGGAAAGATCAGATCATCAAGAACAGTTTAGAATGGGCTTAGTGTGTTTCTGGGCAGATGAACTGAAAAGGCACTTCCAGATGGGGCATCACTGGTGGTGATGTAAAGCCATGTCGAGTGCCCTCATTTCCTCATTTGGAACAAACATGAACATGTGCAATGATTAAAAAATGTATCCCTCGCAGCTAAGGCCCAACTGACAAACCAGAACACAAACACGTACCTGGAGCCACACAGCTGAGGTCCAACTGACAAACAAAGAACACACACACACACGTACCTGGAGCCACACAGCTGAGGCCACACTGGCCATCACACAGACACTGGCGCTTGTTGCCACAGTCCTTTTCCTGTGTACAGGGTTTTGGACACGTCCTTCTCCGCTCGTTACCCAGCAGCCTCTCTGGACACGCATCAGATGCCTGGACTAGGAGAGAGACAGAGGTGGAGAGATGTGGCCCTCTAGCTCAGTTGGTAGAGCATGGTGATTGCAACATAAGCATGGTGGGTTTGATATCCGGGACCACCCAAATGAGAAAACGGTTTTTATGTCTGCATGACTGTAGGTCACTTTGGATAAAAGTGTCTACTAAATGGCATATATTATTATATTATGTCAGGGGTCTTCAACCTTTTCTTGCCCAGGGACCCCCTCCCAGGTAAACCGGCCACCCAGGGACCCCCTCCCAGACAAACCGGCCACCCAGGGACCCCCTCCCAGGCAAACCATCCACCCAGGGACCCCCTCCCAGGTAAACCGGCCACCCAGGGACCCCCTCCCAGGTAAACCATCCACCCAGGGACCCCCTCCCAGGTAAACCGGCCAACCAGGGACCCCCTCCCAGGTAAACCATCCACCCAGTGACCCCCTCCCAGGTAAACCGGCCACCCAGGGACCCCCTCCCAGGTAAACCGGCCACCCAGGGACCCCCTCCCAGGTAAACCGTCCACCCAGGGACCCCCTCCCAGGTAAACCGGCCACCCAGGGACCCCCTCCCAGGTAAACCGTCCACCCAGGGACCCCCTCCCAGGTAAACCGGCCACCCAGGGACCCCCTCCCAGGTAAACCGGCCACCCAGGGACCCCCTCCCAGGTAAACCAGCCACCCAGGGACCCTCATCATACGTTAGCCCCCCAAATAAATTGCATGTCTTGTCTTATCATCAGGTGAATGAAAATGGCAAGGAGAAGTAATCAGCATTTTTAAATTAATATACTTGATAGATTGTTTTTCATTATGTTGACCTCCCCACATTGTAATTGGATGAGGAAGTGTAAACTCTATCATAGCCTATTAGCTAGAAAGGTCACTCCAAACACATTTTCACTAATAGCTGCTGTTTAGCTGGTTAAACTAAGTTTGTGTTGGGAATAATGTATGTCCAAGACAAGTCAAGAAAGCTTACTTTCTTAATTGGCTCCAATAAGTGTAATTTTCTCGATCTTAGAAGTTGAGAAATAAAGTTGGCATCATTAGATAGAAGATATTCTCCTATTTTCTACTGTTGATATTTAATTCAGAATTCCTTTATTCTGTTGTTGCTAGCAATATTCATAAAAACACTGAGAGACCATATATACAGTACCAGTCAAAAGTTTGGACACCTACTCATTCCAGGGTTTTTCTTAATTTTTACTATTTTATACATTGTAGAATAATAGTGAAGACATCAAAACTATGAAATAACACATATGGAATCATGTAGTATTTTTATTTTTTTAACAAATCAAAATATATGTTCTTCAAAGTAGCCACCCTTTGCCTTGATGACAGCTTTACACGCTCTTGGCATTCTCTCAACCAGCTTCATGAGGTAGTCACCTGGAATACATTTCAATTAAGCCTTGTTAAAAGTTAATTCATGGAATTTAATTCCTTCTTAATGTGTTTGAGCCAATCAGTTGTGTTGTGACAAGGTAGGGGGGTAAACAGAAGATAGCTCAATTTGGTAAAAGACCAAGTCCTTATTATGGCAAGAACAGCTCAAATAAGCAAAGAAAAATTACAGTCCATCATTACTTTGAGACATGAAGGTCAGTCAATACGAAAAATGTCAAGAACTTTGAAAGTTTCTTCAAGTGCAGTCGCAAAAACCATCAAGCGCTATGATGAAATTGGCTCTCATGAGGACCGCCACAGGAAAGGAAGACCCAGAGATACCTCTGCTGCAGAGGATAAGTTCATTAGAGTTACCAGCATCAGAAATTGCAGCCCAAATAAATGCTTCACAGAGTTCAAGCAATATACACATCTCAACATCAACTGTTCAGAGGAGACTACATGAATCAGGCCTTCATTGTCAAATTGCTGCAAAGAAACCTCTACTAAAGGACACCAATAAGAAGAAGAGACTTGCTTGGGCCAAGAAACACGAGCAATGGACATTAGATCGGTGGAAATCTGTCCTTTGGTCTGATGAGTCCAAATATGAGATTGTTGGTTCCAAACGTCATGTCTTTTGTGAGATGCAGGGTAGGTGAACGGATGATCTCTGCATGTGTATTTCCCACCGTGAAGCATGGAGGAGGAGGTGTGATGGTGTGGGGGTCCTTTGCTGGTGACACTATCTGTGATTTATTTAGAATTCAAAGCACACTTAACCAGCATGACTACCACTGCTTTCTGCAGCGATACGCCACCCCATCTGGTTTGCGCTTAGTAGGACATCATTTGTTTTTCAACAGGACAATGACCCAACACACCTCAAGGCTGTGTAAGGGCTATTTGACCAAGAAGGAGAGTGATGGAGTGCTGCATCAGATGACCTGGCCTCCACAATCCCCCAACCTCAACCAAATTGAGATGGTTTGGAATGAGTTGGACTGCAGAGTGAAGGAAAAGCAGTCAACAAGTGCTCATGTGGGAACTCCTTCAGTTGGATAAGCATTCCAGGTGAAGCTGGTTGAGAGAATGCCAAGAGTGTGCAAAGCTGTCATCAAGGAAAAGGTTGGCTACTTTGAAGAATCTCATTTCTCATCTCATTTGTTTAACACTTATTTGGCTACTACATGATTCCATATGTGTTATTTCATAGTTTTGATGTCTTCACTATTATTCTACAATGTAGAAAATAGTAAAAATAAAGAAAAACTCTTGAATGAGTAGGTGTGTCCAATTTTTTGACTGGAACTGTATATATTATATTTTTTTGCAGACAGCATGCATTACCTAGGCGGACCCTCAGTTGAATTATGTACAGTGCCTTCAGAAGGTTTTCACATCCCTTGACTTTTTTCACATTTTGTTGTGTTACAGCCTGAATTTAAAATTGATTACTTGAGATTTTCTGTCGCACAATACCCCATAATGTCAAAGTGGAATTATGTTTTTAGAAATTGTTACAAATTAATACAAAATGTAAATCTGAAATGTCTTGAGTGAAGTATTCAACCCCTTTGTTACGGCAAGCCTAAATAACTTCAGGAATAAACATTTGCTTAACAAGTCACATAATAAGTTGCATGGACTAACTCTGTGTGGAATAATAGTGTTTATTAACATCATTATTTTTGAATGACTACTCCATCTCTGTATCCCACACATACAATTATCTGTAAGGTCCCTCAGTCGAGCAGTGAATTTCAAACACAGATTCAACAAAAAAGATCAGGGAGGTTTTCCAATGCCTCACAGAGAAGGGCACCTATTGGTATATGGGTAAAAATAAATAAAAGCAGACACTGAATATCCCTTTGAGCATGGTGAAGTTATTAATTACAAGTTGGATGGTGTATCAAATACACCCAGTCACTATAAAGATACAGGCGTCCTTCCTAACTCAGTTGCCAGAGAGGAAGGAAACCGCTCAGGGATTTCACGATTAGGCCAATGGTGACTTTAAAACAGTTACAGAGTTAAATGGCTGTGATAGGAGAAATCTGTGGATGGATCAACAACATTGTAGTTACTCCATAATAGTAACCTAAATGACAGAGCGAAATTAAGCAAGCCTGTACTGTCACACCCTGATCTGTTTCACCTGTCTTTGTGCTTGTCTCCACCCCCCAAGTGTTTTTATACCTGTGTTCTCTGTTTGTCTGTTGCCAGTTCGTTTTGTTTCGTGAAACCTACCAGCATTTTTACACTTGCTCCTGTCTGTTCTAGTTCCTGTTTTCTAGTTTTTCCCAGTTTTGACCATTCTGCCTGCTCTAACCCTGAGCCTGCCTACCGTTCTGTACCTTGTCACGCCTTACTGGATTATTGACTCCTTCCTGCCCTAACCCTGAGCCTGCCTACCGTTCTGTACCTTGTCACGCCTTACTGGATTATTGACTCCTGCCTGCTCTGACCCTGAGACTGCCTGCCGTTCTGGGCCTTTCGCACCCTATCTGGATTACTGACCTCTACCTGCCCTTGACCTGTTGTTTTGCCTGCCCCTGTCCTAGTAATAAACTTATGTTACTTCGACACTGTCTGCATCTGGGTCTGACCTGAAACGTGACATGTACAGAATAAAAATATTCCCAAAATACATCCTGTTTGCAATAAGGCACTAAAGTAAAACTGCAAAACAATTGGCAAAGGAATTCACTTTTTCCTGAATACAAAGCGTTTTGTTTGGGGCAAATCCAACACAACACGTCATTTAGTACCACTCTTCATATTTTCAAGCATGGTGGTGGCTGCATCTTGTTGTGGGTATACTTGTCTTTGGCAAGGACTAGCGAGTTGTTTAGGATAAAAAGAAACGGAATAAAGCTAAGCACAGGAAAAATCCTAGAGGAAAACCTGTTTCAGTCTGCTTTCCAACAGACACTAGGAGACAAATTCACCTTTCACCAAGACAATAACCCAAAATACAAGGCCAAATATACACTGGAGTTTCTTACCAAGATGACATAGAATGTCTCTGAGGGGCATAGTTAGAATGTTGACTTAAATCGGATTGAAAATGGCTGTTTAGCAATGATCAACAACCAATTTAACAGAGCTTGAAGAATAAAAAAAATATTATGTGCAAATATATTGGGCTCCCGAGTGGTGCAGTGGTCTAAGACACTACATCTCCGTGCAAGATGCGTCACCGCAGTACCTGTTTTGAATACAGGCTGCATCACATCCGGCCGTGATTGGGCGGCGTTGTCCAGGTTTGGCCGGGATAGGCCGTCATTGTAAATAAGAATTTGTTCTTACCTGACTTGCCTAGTTAAATAAAAATTTATTGTACAATCCAGGTGTGCAAAGCTCTTAGAGACTTACCCAGAAAGATCCACAGCTATAAGGTGATTTGAACGTATTGACTCAGGGGTGTGAATACTTAAGTAAATTAGATGTTTAATTTTCAATAAATTTGATAACATTTCTAGAAAAGTGGGTATGAATACTTTCTGGAGGCACTGTAGATGAATCAAATCAGACCTGGAATGGAGACCTTGCCCAGGAGAGTGGAATGAAGAGGTCGGAACATGAAATCGCAGTTGAAATGTGAACTGAAGTTGAAGTTGGAATCAGATGGGGCCTTTTTTCTATCAAACCTGGTACCCAAGTTTTCAAAGAGGACAATTTTCTTCTGGCACATTTGTAGGGATTCATGTACTCAGGTAAGCCAGTGCTGTGCAGAATGTAAACCTGGTTATAGTTTGATAGAATAGGGGCCTAAATCTGATTCCAATTTGGACATCTAGTTCTATGATTTCATCTCTTCCTAGGAATCCATTGTATTTTGCTTCCATGTGTTTTATGTTAAAACATATCCGCAATACAGCATGGACTGTAGCCCAGCACGCACACACACACAAACACAGACACACAGAGAGAGAGACACGCCCTTAATGTACAGCACATCTGGAACAGAGAAAGAGGGGTCCCACAACTCGTGTTCTCTCATGCTGACAGCTGCACATGTGTGACCAATTAGTGGCATATATTCATATACTGTACACACAGGTGGACACAGGGACACACACATACTACATACACACAACTGTGCAAACACACATACACAGAAATTGGCTCTCATACAGCTGCAGTACACTCCCCTACCATAGCCGCAGCAAGTAGGGGTGCTGAGGGTGCTGCAGCACCCCCTGAAAAATCGAAATTAAAAAATAAATACAAAATTGGTGAACTGGGCCTTTATTACTCCTGTATGAGTGGGGAAATTCACTTACAGTGTGTTACATTTAGTTTAGTATTGTGTCTCAAATTCCTAGCACGCAATGACTACTTCAAGCTTATGACTCTACAAACTTGTTGGTGTCACGACTTCCGCCGAAGTCGGCTCCTCTCCTTGTTTGGGCGGCGTTCGGTGATCGACGACACCGGCTTTCTAGCCATCGCCGCTCCATTTTTCATATGTCCATTTGTCTTGTCTTGTTCCATACACACCTGGTTTTCATTTCCCCAATCAATCTACTTGTAATTAACCCTCTGTTTCCCATCATGTTTTGTGTGTAATTGTTTCATGTTATTGTGGTGTTTTATTACGCGCTTTACTTTTGTTATGTTCCGTGTTTTGAGCGCGTTTGATTTAATGTAGTGCTCTTGTTTTTGGAACTAAAATAAAGGTGCGCCTGTTTACATCACTCTACTCTCCTGCACCTGACATCGCCTCTAATACACCCGTTGACAGTTGGATGCATTTGTTTTGGTTGTGTTTTGGATTATGTTGCGCATAATAGAAATGAATGCCAAATAATGTATTGTGTCATTTTGGAGTAACTTTTATTGTTAATAAGAATGGAATAGGTTTATGAACACTATTACATTAATGTGGATGCTACCATGATTGCTAAAAATCGTGAATTATTCGTGAATAAGGATGAGTGAGAAGGTTACAGAGGCATACAGTAAATATCATACCCCCCAATGACTGCTAACCTCTGAGAGATTAGTATGTTTTGCATGCTTTGTACAAAATACAACCAAAAGAAACTGCAAATGCATTCAATAAGTTTGTAGTCAGGAGTGTATCAGCATGCCCCAACCATAACACACAACCAAAACCACAGCCTATGTCAATACAACAAAGACAGGAACAAATATTCAATATACAGTACACTCATTGAAAAACAAATGCAAGCTCTAGATTTTTAAATGATCTGAAATAATCAACTGATTTACTCATCTATCCAAGGGCCAAGCCAAAGCCCAGCTCAGCCTTGGTGGGACAAGCTCTGTCTAGGCATCACATACAGTTACATAGTGTCATAGACAATGTGTGTGAGAGAGAGATCGAGGAGGTCTGAACTGAGCTTACCTGCAGTCTGCAGAGAGACAGAGCCAGCCAGAGCCCACAGAGACAGCAGCAGCACAGAGTCCATCCTTCCAGCCTAGACCCTGGTTTCAGCCGTTATGAGGGAGGCACACTAGGAAACAGAACACTTTGGGGAGAGGGGAACAAAAGGGAAAAGGGGGGAGAGAGAGGGAGGGATAAGGTAACAGCCCGGGAACACACATCTGGTTTGCGTTGAGTGTTTAGAACACTGGGGAAAATTCCATTGGAAGAGACCTTTCACCCATTTATGTTGATAGAGCTGAGAGAAGGGGGTCAAGAGGTCAAACAGAGCAGCTGACATTACAGTCTCCCACTCACACACATACACAGAAACACACACACATACACACACACACCTGTAATCAACAGGGTCTACTGATCAAAAAGTTACAGGTTCTATTATTACTACCTGAGCCAGATCACACACACAAACACACACACACACACACAAACACACACACACACACACAATGATAAAGGTCCATAGACATCTGCTGATGTCATCTCTGTTGGACAGTTGTTTTTATTGAGTCACTTCAACAGTGTTACAATCAAAGAAAAACTATACCATTTTACAGTTACTACGATAGTCTTCTGTCTATATCCTCTTTTATATTTAAAGAAAATACATATTTTGATAATAATGGAAACATTATTGTCATATCTTCTTATCATATATTATATGAGTGTTTATATTATATGAGTATTTATATTATATTAGTATTTGTATGATATGAGTATTTATATTATATGAGTATTTATATTATATTAGTATTTGTTGTAAGGGGTGCGTAACTGGTGGCAGGGAAGTCAGACGCAGGAGAGCAGAACTAGGTAATAGCCGGAGCAGTTTAATTCCAAAACCAACGGCATCAAGAAAATAACAACTTGGGTACAAAACCCGACGCGCACCAGTCCACATGTGCACAAGCGCTTACAACAAACAATACCACACAAAGACATGGGGGAAACAGAGGATTAAATACACAACACGTAATGAGGGAATGAAAACCAGGTGTGTGGGAAAACAAGCCAAAACAAATGGAAAATGAAAAATGGATCTGCGATGGCTAGAAGACCGGTGACGTCGACCGCCGAACACCGCCCGAACAAGGAGAGGAACCGACTTCGGAAGAAGTCATGACATTTGTATTATATGAGTATTTGTATCATATTATTATTATTGTTATTATTATAACAAGTGACCACAAAGCACATCCATCCAAAACAATATGTGTTTAAGGGTGAAATATGATACATTTATGAATGATCTTGTTTTTATCTTTGGCCATAACCACAATGCCCCAGCACTGAACCATGCGTGTTTGGACTATCTGGCTTGATTACAGAAAGTTAGCTATGTGAAACTAAATGAAGTCTCATGGGGACTGCTGTTTCACCACATGACATTGTTGAGTTTTAGTTCAATCTGTCAGGGGGCGACAGGACTTCCCATCAAGAATAAACAAGTTACAAGTTTCAAGTTTCACAGATGATTCGACACATGCACCGGATACAACAGGTGTAAAACAGTACAGGGAACGTATTTCCCAACAGTGCAGTAATATCATTAATAAAGAAGTAAGATATAAGTTGAAGAAACACGAGAATGCAAATATATATATATATATACAAGGATATATACAGTCAGTGCGAGCACCTTATTCAGTGTGCAGGGGTACTGGAGTGGTTGAGGTGGGTTTAAACTTAAAAAGTGACTTGTAGCAGGATATACATGTAAACAGGGCTGAAAAGTGACTTGTAGCAGGATATACATGTAAACAGGGCTGAAATGTGACTGGTAGAAGGATATACATATAAACATGGCTGAAAAGTGACTGGTAGCAGGATATACATGTAAACATGGCTGAAAAGTGACTGGTAGCAGGATATACATGTAAACAGGGCTGAAATGTGACTGGTAGAAGGATATACATATAAACATGGCTGAAAAGTGACTGGTAGCAGGATATACATGTAAACATGGCTGAAAAGTGACTGGTAGCAGGATATGCATGTAAACAGGGCTGAAAAGTGACTGGTAGCAGGATATACATGTAAACAGGGCTGAAATGTGACTGGTAGAAGGATATACATATAAACATGGCTGAAAAGTGACTGGTAGCAGGATATACATGTAAACATGGCTGAAAAGTGACTGGTAGCAGGATATGCATGTAAACAGGGCTGAAGTGTGACTGGTAGCAGGATATACATGTAAACAGGGCTGAAAAGTGACTGGTAGAAGGATATACATATAAACATGGCTGAAAAGTGACTGGTAGCAGGATATACATGTAAACAGGGCTGAAAAGTGACTGGTAGCAGGATATACATGTAAACAGGGCTGAAAAGTGACTGGTAGCAGGATATACATGTAAACAGGGCTGAAAAGTGACTGGTAGCAGGATATACATGTAAACAAGGCTGAAAAGTGACTGGTAGCATGATATACATGTATACAGGGCTGAAAAGTGATTGGTAGCAGGATATACATGTAAACAGGGCTGAAAAGTGACTGGTAGCAGGATATACATGTAAACAGGGCTGAAAAGTGACTGGTAGCAGGATATGCATGTAAACAGGGATGAAAAGTGACTGGTAGCAGGATAGACATGTAAACAGGGCTGAAAAGTGACTGGTAGCAGGATATGCATGTAAACAGGGATGAAAAGTGACTTGTAGCAGGATATACATGTAAACAGTGCTGAAAAGTGACTGGTAGAAGGATATACATATAACCATGGCTGACAAGTGACTGGTAGCAGGATATACATGTAAACAGGGCTGAAAAGTGACTGGTAGCAGGATATACATGTAAACAGGGCTGAAGTGTGACTGGTAGCAGGATATACATGTAAACAGGGATGAAATGTGACTGGTAGAAGGATATACATGTAAACAGGGCTGAAGTGTGACTGGTAGCAGGATATACATGTAAACAGGGATGAAATGTGACTGGTAGAAGGATATACATATAAACATGGCTGAAAAGTGACTGGTAGCAGGATATACATGTAAACAGGGCTGAAAAGTGATTGGTAGAAGGATATACATATAAACATGGCTGAAAAGTGACTGGTAGCAGGATATACATGTAAACAGGGCTGAAAAGTGACTGGTAGAAGGATATACATATAAACATGGCTGAAAAGTGACTGGTAGCAGGATATACATGTAAACAGGGCTGAAAAGTGACTGGTAGCAGGATATGCATGTAAACAGGGCTGAAGTGTGACTGGTAGCAGGATATACATGTAAACAGGGATGAAATGTGACTGGTAGAAGGATATACATATAAACATGGCTGAAAAGTGACTGGTAGCAGGATATACATGTAAACAGGGCTGAAAAGTGACTGGTAGAAGGATATACATGTAAACAGGGCTGAAAAGTGACTGGTAGCAGGATATACATGTAAACAGGGCTGAAAAGTGACTGGTAGCAGGATATGCATGTAAACAGGGCTGAAGTGTGACTGGTAGCAGGATATACATGTAAACAGGGATGAAATGTGACTGGTAGAAGGATATACATATAAACATGGCTGAAAAGTGACTGGTAGCAGGATATACATGTAAACATGGCTGAAAAGTGACTGGTAGCAGGATATACATGTAAACAAGGCTGAAAAGTGACTTGTAGCATAATATACATGTACACAGGGCTGAAAAGTGATTGGTAGCAGGATATACATGTAAACATGGCTGAAAAGTGACTGGTAGCAGGATATACATGTAAACAGGGCTGAAAAGTGACTGGTAGCAGGATATACATGTAAACAGGGCTGAAATGTGACTGGTAGCAGGATATACATGTGAACAGGGCTGAAAAGTGACTGGTAGCAGGATATACATGTGAACAGGTCTGAAAAGTGACTGGTAGCAGGATATACATGTAAACAGGGCTGAAAAGTGACTGGTAGCAGGATATGCATGTAAACATGGCTGAAATGTGACTGGTATCAAGATATACATGTAAACAGGGCTGAAAAGTGACTGGTAGCATGATATACATGTAGACAGGGCTGAAAGGTTACTGGTAACAGGATAAATAGATAAATACTAATGTTAATGTCAATCAATAACCAATGAACAGCAGCATAATGGTAGTAATACATCTAATCAATAATAATTTTAGCAGCAGTGTAGGTGTGTAGTTGTTAGACATTTAACAGTCTTATGGCCAGGGGGTAGAAGCTGTTTAGGAGTCTGTTGGTCTGGGCCTTGATGCACTGGTACCATCTGCCAGACCTGAGCATGGAGAACAGCCCATGTCTCAGGTGGCTGGAGTCTTTGACCATTTTTGGGGCTTTTCTCAGACAGATAGTGTACGTCCTGGATGGCTGGGAGCTCGCCCCCAGTGACGTGTTGGGCCGTCTGCACCACCCTCTGTAGGGCCTTCCGGTTGAGGGCGGTGCAGTTGCCATACCAGACGGTTCTACAACCAGTTAGAATGCTCTCGATGGTGCAGCTGTAAAAGTTCCTTGTGATCTGAGGGGCCATGCCAAATCCTTTCAGCCTCCTGAGGGAGAATAGGCACTGCAGTGTTAAGTCCTCAGTGATGTGGACAAAGAGGAACTTGAAGCTCTTGACCCTGTCCACTACAGCCCTGTTGATGTGGGTGGCCCCCCTGTTTCCTATAGTCCACGAACAACTCCTTGGTCTTGCTGATGTTGAGGGAGAGGTTGTTGTCCTGGCAGCGTGTCCTGACGGTCAGTGTGGCGGAGGTGTTGTTACGTACCTTCATCCCCTGAGGGTGGCCCGTCAGGAATTCCAGGAGCCAGTTGCAGAGGGAGGTGTTCAGTCCCAGGGACCAAAGTTTGGTGACGAGGGCACTATGGTGTTGAACACTAAGCTGTTGTCGATTAACACCCAGGTGGGAGAGGGCAGTGTGGAGTACACCTGAAATTGCATCGTCGGTAGTACTGTTGAGGCGGTATGCAAATTGGAGTGGGTCTGTAGGTTGACTGGGATGATGGAGTTAATGTGTGCCATGATCAGCCTTTCAAAGCACTTTATGATTACAAACAATTCCATTAACAATGATCAAATAGTTGCTTTAAGCCACAAACGTTTAGTTCATGGAGTTCCACCTAAAAACACAACCACCCACACCCATACACACACCCATACACACACCCACACACACACCCACACCCATACACATACACACACCCACACCCATACACACACACACATCCATACACACACACACACACCCACCCACCCACCCACCCACCCACACCCACACACCCACACCCACCCACCCACCCACCCACCCACCCACCCACCCACCCACACACACACACACACACACACACACACACACACACACACACACACACACACACACACACACACACACACACACACACACACACACACACACACACACACACACACACACACACACACACACACACACACCCACCCACACACACCCACACACACACACACCCACCCACACACACACCCACCCACACACACATATATACATGCACACACACATACTTAAATATTAGCTCAAATAAATATAAAGAGAGGACATCAAACTATTGCTAAAGAGTAGTACCACTACCAGTGACTTTGCTGATAAATACTTTGTTGAGGGAAAATGTACATGATACGATTGTGATGTGTTGTTGTCTCACCTAGCCACACTACATGACCAAAAGTATGTGGACAATTGCCTCGAAAAACGTCTCATTCCAAAATCACGGGCATTAATATGGAGTTGGTCCCCCCTTTGCTGCTATTACAGACTCCACTCTCTTCTGGGAAGGCTTTCCACTAGATATTGGAACATTGCTGTGGAGACTTGCTTCCATTCAACCACAAGAGTATTAGTGAGGTCGGACACTGATGTTGGGAGATTATGCCTGGCTCACAGTCGGCGTTCTAATTCATCCCAACTGTGTTCGATGGGGTTGAGGTTAGGGCTGTGCAGGCCAGTCAAGTTCTTCCACACCGATCTCGACAAACCATTTCTGTATGGACCTCGCTTTGTGCGGGATCCTGAGTGGCGCAGCAATCTAAGGCGCTGCATCGCAGTGCTAGAGGCTTCACTACAGACCCGGGTTTGATCCCGTGTTGTAACACAACTGGCCGTGATCTGGAGTCCCATAGGGCGGCACACAATTGGCCCAGCGTCGTCCGGGTTAGGGGAGGGTTTGGCCGGGGTAGGCCGTCATTGTAAATAAGAATATGTTCTTAACTGACTTGCCTAGGTAAATAAAGGTTAAATAAATACATACAAAAATTGTGCACAGGGGCAGTGTCTTGCTGAAACAGGAAAGGGCCTTCCCCAAACAGTTGCCACAAAGTTGGAAGTCTAGAATGTCATTGTATGCTGTAGCGTTAAGATTTCCCTTCAATGGAACTAAGGGGCCTAGCCCAAACCATGAAAAACTGCCCAGACCATTTTTCCTCCACCAGACTTTACAATTGGCACTATGCATTGGGGCAGGTAGAGTTTTCCTGGCATCCGCCAAACCCAGATTCGTCCGTCGGACTGCCAGATGGTGAAGCGTGATTCATCACTCCAGAAAACACGTTTGCACTGGTTGTGTGCGGCTGCTTGGCCATGGAAACCCATTTCATGAAGCTCCCAGCGAAGTTGTTGTGCTGAAATTGCTTCCAGAGGCAGTTTGGAACTCGGTAGTGCGTTGCAACCGAGGACAGACTATTTTTACGCGTTACGTGCTTCAGCACTTGGCAGTCCCATTCTGTGAGCTTATGCGGCCTACCACTTCACGGCTGAGCTGTTGTTGCTCCTAGACGTTTCCACTTCACAGTAACAGCACTTACAATTGACCGTGGCAGCCCTCAGCCCCCAGAAATTTGATGAACTGACTTATTGGAAGGGTGGCACCCTATGACGGTGCCACGCTGAAAGCCACTGAGCTCCTCAGTAAGGCCATTCAACTGCCAATGTCTGTCTATGTGCTCGATTTTATACACCTGTCAGCAACGGTGTGGCTGAAATAGCCAAATCCACCAATTTGAATGGATGTCCACATACTTTTGTGTATATAGTGTATCTTAAGATGAATGCACTAATTGTAAGTCGCTCTGAATAAGAGCTTCTGCTAAATAACAAAAATGTAAATGTAAAACGTGAGTAAATATAAAGAAAACAGAGAAGCAGTAAATAAGAACAATCTTTTATTTGTGTTTTCGGGGAAAGTTTGACTACATCCCCCATTGCCAGCACTGAGTGGGCTGGAACAGTGGACACCACCGGTGCAGATGGGTAGTTGTAGTTCAATAAAAGTCACTATATGAGTTATCATCATCCACGTCAGGGAGATCAGGAACAACATCCAGTTGGGAGAGCATACATACAGTCACTGAGGTGAAAATAGGCTGCAGAAAACCAAGAGGAAAACTGTGGCTAGAGTGCATAGTCCATACACAACTAGAGAACTGAACAGACGTGTACAGTCAGAAGTGCATGGGATTCTACCGCTGTTGTTCTCCAGGTATGAGATGAGCCAGCGAGATTGTGGAATCCATGATCAACAGAGAAACCAAGATGGCCGCCTTCCTCTGGGAACTGTGTTTCAGAGAAGTCCGGATAGAAACTGTACGTAGGGGTTATGAACAAACGAGCGGCCCTCGAGGGACCAAAACAGGATGTACATGGTGCAGGGCAGGAAGTGACATAAAAACAAGGATGCATTTCTGAATAGTCTCTCTGTGAGGATAGCTTGAGATCAAAGATGCTTCAATACGAAACAAATCATGTTCATCCAAAGAAATAAAATCATTCAATTATATATAACAGCAACAATAAAGGGGGGTAACAATCATCATAATCATAATAATAGTAATGGTAGTTATTTATAACATGGTCGTTGAGGAAAATAAGCACTACCACTGGGTTGACTGGGCCCTTTCTCTCCCCTGGGTTTAGTGAGTCGGTAGTGAAACATGACACTATGTGGATACTAAGACGATGCTCAACAACACAGAAATGCCGGAAAACTAACAGAAAGTATCAACAACCTTAATAAATCAACATTTAAAATTTTGGCTTTTTTATTAGTCCCAGAAATCTGAGAATTTAACACCATTCCGATCGATGGGGAGAGTAATAATAGCATAATCTCGAATGATAACCTATTCCCTATGTATATGGGAGAATAGGGTCACATTTGATATGACACCCTACCACAAACCCCATCTCCTGGAATACATTTGCATATACGCAGTCATACACACATCTCATCTCTGCAACATTCACACTTAGCATATACCTATGTAAAATACACAAACTGGTATATTTAATATAGACAATATTTATCTTCTACCAATAATAAGAATGCTAACTAAAATCATGAATATTGTACAGTAACACAAGTGTGCTTTTTCCTGGGTAGTTGGTGGACTATTTAGGAGGATGTGAAGACATTGTGGTATTATGTATACAATCTACAACCACAGAGACCGGTTGTTAGGATCGGTTAAAGGTAAAAGTAGCCTTTTTCGTGATTGGTTGTAAGCGACATTAACCATGTTGTAATTGGGTCAATTCGATATAAAAAACATAGGAAGGAAGAAAACATCACAATGCAGAGAGAAGATCAAAACGGTCCACTGTAACCAGAACAACTAAATAATCCTACCAACCCAGCTAGGGAAATATATTCTATATCAGTTAGAACTGACAGCAATCTAAAAGGACAAAAAGTGACAGAAAGAGAGCGAGAGAGAGAGATGGCCAAGGGCTCAGCAATATGAGTTCATAGTATACATAATAAAAACTAACAGTCGCCCCATCCATTAGCTGTAGTGTGATTGAATGCCCTGCTAGTCTTGGGGTCACATAATACAATTCTCTATATGACAGAGGAGATAGTGCAGCTATAATCAAACGTAAGAGCTGTTGCACCAAAGCCCAGACATCCAGACAACTACTAAACAGTCCAAACTGTTAGTAAAGGTTGCAAAAGTTGTAACAATATGAAGGACTTGTTATTTACAAACACAGGACAAGTGCTGAAGATTGTGCTGGGTTAATAGTGTTTCTCCCATTTCTCTCTCGCTCTCTCTCTCTTTCACTTTCCTACCATTTCAGCCCAACCCCCATCAGTCAGAAACACAACAAAGAAAACAAATTAAGTGCTTGAGTAAAATCCACAAAGAAATGTTTAACTGTACAATTTTAAAATCATTTTGCTCTCTATTTTACAGTTTAAAATGGCCGCCTTGCCTCCTAGTCCCTGACTCTGAATCCTGTCTAAAAATCCCTGTCTACCACCTCTAAAATAGCATCTCCTTTATCAATCTACTTTAAAAAGATATTTTGTCATAGCCCTCCATCTCTCTGTATCTTACATCTTTCCCATTCATATAGAAAATATACAAAAATTATTTCCAAAATTTGCTCCCCCTCTAGTCTTAATATAAAAATATACAATTCTCCGATATCAAAATCCTCAAAGTCAAGTCTTCTCTTCTTTCGTCTAAAGGGGCAACAGTCCTCCGGATTATGTAATCTCTCTGTCCCTAACCTTTAACCCTGCCCACTGACATCATCAAAATGTGACACCTGAGCTTCTTTATATCACCCTTCTCATCGTCTCATACATTCATCATCATCATCATCATCGTTATCATCATCATGTCACCCCATTCCACCCATCAGTTTCTTATCTTTCTCCTCCTCTTCTTCACTGGTCTCCATGGCGATTCTCATATTTGTTGAGAATGTTGCGGCAGCGACCAAGCTCCTTCCTCATGTCAGCCACTTCCTGTCTGAGTGCCTGGTTCTCTCTCTCCAGGAAGGCGGCGCGGACCGAGATCTGGTTTTCCTTCAAGCGCCGCGCGTCACGAGAACGCTTGGCTGCCTCGTTGTTCTTACACCGCCGGGACCAGTACTTATCATCCTGAAAGAGGGAGACACCGTTAGATATAGAGCTACTGACATTACCTTGTAGAAAATGATCTGACCCTGGACCAGAGGTTAGGGACAACTTCTACCAACTCTTAATACTTCTACCTACTCTCTGACTACCAACCTTGAGGTCTGCTGGCACCAGCATCTTGCGGGCCTTCTTGATCATGGGCTGTGGTTTGAGTTCGTCCTCGCTGAAGCGGTGTCTGCGGGGGTCGAAGGCGTCCTGGCCGGGCACGCTGGACAGAGCCACGTCGGCCGCATCGGGTTCAAAGCCACCCATCACGTCTGGATCGTTGGATGTGGGCGTCATGAGAGGAGTGCAGGACGAAGAGGAGACAGAGGAACCGGGCGAGCCGCAGTCGTCGTTCATGCTCGATTGACTGCCTCCTGAAAGAGAGAGAATCGGTTGTTATTTTCTTATTAAACCTTTATATGAACTAGGAGATTCCATGTAGATACATTATGACTCACTGACCCCTCAGGTCCATCAGAAAGCAATAACACACAGCATTTATCTACAAGTCAAAATATGTAAAGTAAAAGAGCTGTAGAGCTGTTAGGCTGCAGTTACAGACCATGTCCACCAGGTGGTGAAAGAGAGCTACTTTCTGCTCTGAGTAACTAATAAACAGGAACGTTTTTCTCCCTGCTTTCAAGTGTGATTTCTACAGCCCAACGTCTTTCCAAGTATCATGAGTGCGCGTTTCACTTCAATATGAATCAATTATCATGGAGAAATTGAACTCAAATGGGAACCTTACATATGCTAGAGCACTTTTCTCAAGTTATCTTGTGTATAAACATTCAATATCACCCTTTTAGTCAGAGTTTATATTTCAATCCTGGTTTAATATTATTATTAACATGCCCAGACTCCTATAAGGCTGGTTTTGACAGTTTTCTTGAAATGTTTCTAAAACTGTTATACAACCGTCACCCCACCCCTTGAAATCAGTTCCCTATGTTCTATAAAGCTCACTCACCCCCTTTAGGGCCTAATGCACATAACACCTTGACATTCCTATCATAAAGACTCCAAACAGCCTTTTCCTCTTCCTATTCCTCCTTTACGAGAACACAATCAGAACACAGCCTACACTACACCCACCTCGAGTTAAGTCAATGGTCAGGTGTCTGAATGAAAACTCAAGATCATTACAAATACGTTCTCCTGTCTTGCCTCATAATTTGTGTTACACTGTAACGACTATGTAGCAAAAACATCATCCAACCTGCAATATCAATTTTGGCTTCGTCAATGCTTCTTTTACATAAATATCAGATTTGTCTTGTAAATGTGAAAGTGTCGTATTTAACTCATGTCTAAACTGTCTAAAGTGTATTATTGTGACATTGGAATACAACTGGAATGCAGCTAAAAAACAACCAGAAGGGTTAAATACAATGGCTACTGACATTCTCCATCTACTGTACAGCAGCACATCTTAATCATTACTATCTCTGTAAATCTCTCTCTTCTGCATTCAAACATTCCATTTGAACTTCAGTATCAGCAGGCAATGGGAACCTCTTCCTCCCCCCTCCCTCCCTCGCTCTCCCTCACTCTCCCTCCCACCCTCGCGTGCCTCTCCGCTCCTCCCAGTTCTCCGGTTGGCCCTGCCTCTCGTTCTCTTGCTCCAGTGCTCACAGCCTCAGCACGTGAAGGGACGCTGCACGTGCACATTGCTGTAGCGTGTGAGGTGAGGAGAGATTTAAAGACACGCGATCACAAACACTCACTACACACACCTACTTCCGCTCCCTCCCCTCCTTATCTCTGTCTCGATCTCCCTATGTACAGTAAGACCTTAGTGTTCAGTAAATGGCTGGTTGGACCTGAATTGAACATAAAACCGACCAAACCAAACCCCTTTGTCAGCGCTGTGAGATTAATTTGTTAAATGTCTCCCCTGTCTCTTTCTCTCAAGCAGTCTAAATGTTAAACCTAGCTCAGTGTGAAGGGTAGTTGGTAGCCTACAGGAAATTCCTGTCGTTGCTTTCTCAACCCCTCCTTGTTGTTCCCTCTCTGTCAAGTTAACTCAGCGTTAAGGGATTCCATTTGGCTTCACAGAAAATGATGCTTGGTCACCATAGGAGAGGAGGTCAATATGAGTACTGAGGACAACTTAAAGAGCTGAATCACATGCAGACTCTACTACAGCCTTCTCTCTAAGGACATAGCCGTCCTGTATTGATACAGGGTCACCATGGTATCTGCCATGTCACTGATACTCCATTTTAGTCCTTCATCTAGTTGCCACTTCACAAGGCCAAAACAACATGGCACCATAATCCTTGCTTCATTTGGCCAAACTGGACCACTGAATACATTGTCGATACCATGTAAACTGAGATACATTCACCAACCACCCACCACCCCTACAATCCCTTTCCATAGAATCACCATAAACCGTCTCAATCTCCACCCCTCTCCCCATTTTCCTATTGAAGATGTGTACAATAAACAGATGTACACTGTTCCGTATTGTATCTATGGGATAAAATCATCATAGAAATCCCTGCATGTTGCCCTCCCCTCCTCCGACATCCGGTTCGCGTTACTCACCATAGTCAAGTCCTCCCTGCATGTTGGACTGGGCCACCTCCAGGCCGATGAGTGACGGGGAAGATGATGATGACGAGGAGGAGGCTGAAGAGCAGGGTGGGGGCGATGAGGGGGGGCACTGGGAACTCTGATTGGGCACCGCCGACTGGGAACTCTGGGACGGGATCTGGGCTGTACTGGAACTGTTTTGGCCGTGGGCACCGCCCATGCCGTTCTCTGTGAGGAATTCCTCCAGGTCCATGTACTGCAGCTGGAAGAGGCCTCCTTCCACTGGCAGGGTCCTCTCCCACAGGAGGGGTCCCAGGAACGCAGACTGGTTAAATCCTCCACCTGATCCTCCACCTCCTCCTCCGCTGCCACAGCCGTTACTGTTACTGCTGCTCACCCCGCTGCTGCCGGTACGCATGTTGCAGCCGCCGTTCCCGCCACCCAAGGAGTCCTCATCCATGTCTGTGATGGTTCTGTCTTTGTCTGTGATGGTGGGAGAGAGACAAAATGGAGGTTATTGGTTAGTAAAGGATGGACAGGGGTTGGAACTCTCAAGAGTTGTTGTTGTCACATCAAATGTTTGACCCTTGGTGCTGTCAGAGGTGGTTTTGGGATTATAAGAAAATAAAAACAAAAAGTGTTATGGTATCCCACTAGATACACTCCCTCAAGTCTGGTTCCTCACAAGGTTTCTTCCATCTACACGCTTTGCATTTTAGTTTTGGGGGGGAATTTATTAGGGTCAAATGACAGGATATAATTATCTTATGTCCAAAGCTGTAGGCGTTCTTGTAAACCTATTTAATTTAATTCAATGAGACAAGAGGGTGCCATGGCCCAAGCCTCATAGCTGTTGAGGTCCAGAGGCACAATTATCCTATAGATGCATCAACTCTACAGATATTGAGAGATGGATGATATCTGTGGAATGGTGTGACAGTTAGATGCATCAGCTGCACTGCTCAATGCTTCAGTCAGACCGTAACAGATGGTCATACACCAAACTGCACAAGAATCAAAATCAGAATGCTGGATGAAAAGCAATAGGATTTTTACTACATGTATGCATGTCTATGTCTATATTTGGTGAGACAAATGAATTTGTGAATATAGGCATCCATACCACAGGCCTCGCTGGTACTGTTTAGCATGTCAGATATTATACCAAAAGATGTCGTCTTAATCTGCATGCTAATCTAAAACTAAACCAGGGGATTGGAGGGGCGGAGATTATAATCCATATGAGAACATCATGCTCAGCTCACAGCAGAGTGCAACATGGGATGGCACCATCATTCTATTGGACATTTGGGGGTCATAATTGGACAGTGAGTGACCTTTGTGTTTGGATAAAAGTGTTTGTTATGCTTAATGACCATGTAATAACGTAATGGCATATTGGTTTCCTTACCCTGTAAACTGTCTATGGATAAGGTATGACAGTAGTTCATGCTTTGGTTTAGTTTCCCTGGCATTGTTTCCACATGCTAACGTTTTAGCATTTGTGGCACAAATCCTATTAAAGTCATGGGACCAATATTATGTCCAAATCATCCAAAGGTATCTCAAGTTGATTGTGAAGCTCAACAAAGTCACTTATAGATGATTTGAACATGATTACTATCCCATAATTTCCTTTCTGGTTTACTGCTCTATACTATAGGAGTGGTTGGATTCCATTAACATTTTCCAAAGAGCATTTGATCCTACACTCTTAGAAACAAGGGCTCCAAAAGGGTTATTTGGCTGTCCCTGTAGGAGAACCCGTTTTGGTTCCAGGTAGAACCCTTGTTGGTTGCAGGTAGAACCCTTTTGGGTTCCATGCAGAACCCTCTACATTGAACCCAAAAGGGTTCTACCTGGAACCAAAAATAGTTATTCAAAGGGTTCTCCTATGGGGACAGCCGAAGTACCCTTTTAGGTTCTAGATAGCACCTTTTTTTCTAAGAGTGTAAGTTCTGTTCTGAGACAAAGTTTCCTATTGTGGTCCTGACCTGTATTATCAGAAGTAAAAATACAAACTGACCATGAATCAGTTCTAAAGGACAACCTCCACCACCATGTATATCCTATGGTGTGTGTTGGTTGCAGAATGTCAATCATGAATCATTATTCAGAGCTGAGTTCTGTACTGAAGAACCACACCAGTATAGCTTCTCTGTCTTGTTTCCAAACAACAAGTCAGACAGTGGTGCGTGTGACAATGGCAGGGCCAGATATTAAGTTATGCTGGTGAGCACAGCTGTCTTCACTGTACTGTACTCAATTGAGTCAGGCAGACAATGGAGACTGGTAGATATGATTTCATTGAATGTCAGTTACAAAATATACTAAATAACAGAAAAACAACATTGGCATGCAGTGTCTGTTAGCGTAAGTGCAGCAAACTCCATCAGCAACATTGTTGCACTGTAGAGCCTTCAGTGGTAACAGCATGATAACAATGTAACAATCAAATGAAATCAAAGTTATCTTCTCACCTTTAACGTCGCAGCAGTCTTTGACAATTGCACGGTCTCCCTTCATCGGATGCTGCAGGAGGGATTTCAAACTAGCCATGGAGTTGAGGTGTCCACCGCTGATGGAGCCACCAGACTGGTTGCAATTCCCGAACTGCGGGCTAGCGCCGGCTGGGAGGTCCGGAGTCAGGAGCTGGGTGAGCTGCCTGGACATAGTTGGCCGGACCTGGTTGTTGATTAGGATCCTGGGGCGCAGGCGGAGTCGAAACGACTGGCAGATTGATCACCGCTATTCAATTAACGAGAATATTGAATTAACATTTATTATAGTTAGAATTGGGTACAAACCAGGTGCAATGAATAGTCTATTTGAAATGACATTACAAACTTGTTGAAATAATATAAAACGCATATGTGAGTGCATATCTCGACAAGATATGAGAACATTTAAGTTTGATTCCCAGGCTCAGTATACCAGAGTGTAGCCTAATAATACCAAGCAATAGTTGCAAAACATGTCCCTTTGATTTGTTTAGAATGTCAATAAACATGTTCTTACCTTTCCCTCTATTTAGGCGATGACGTGTTATTATATCCACTGTTGTATCATTATAATAGACAGTATTCCAGTAGTTATGGTGCAACACTATATTATTTTAAATCCCCGGTGCAGATCAAGGTGTTATTCTCCAATAGAGACCAGTTGTAAACGTCAAACTAATGACTGGTGCCCATGGTCAATTCAAAGGTGGACAAAATCAAATCCGAGCTGGAGATCAATAAGTTGTTGTCGAAAAATATCCTGAGTTGATCAACACCCCAAAAAATGACGATTCAAATATGACCAAAATGAAACTCGAAGCAAGGAAAAAGAATGTCCTGCTCCACAATGCCAAATTAACAAATAATGAAAAGCGGAGAAGGCTCTGAGTACGCGCGCTATTTGTCGGGTGACAAGCTGTATTACTTTTTTCTTTAAGCTTTCCTGTCGCTCTATCGTTCTTTCGGGAGGGGGGGGGTCCTCTTTTCCCCCGCATACTTTGTGTAGCCAATGTACTGAAGCACGGGCTTGGATTTGGGCTGCGCGACGGCTGTCCTCTCAGCTGGAACGAACACGGGCAGTTCACGTGACGTCACAACTCATAGGGCAAGGCGCGAGAGAAGGCATGATTGGCTTATTTGTTCAATATGCATGACACAAACACACAACCCCCCTCGTGCCACACCTCGAGGGGGCACGCCAAGCACTTGTTGTTTGTATGCTCATGGACAGACGGGCGAAAACAAATGGACAGTTAGCAATCACCCGCCACCGTTATCATCATGACTTTAAATTAACGTCTTTAAATGACACTAGCAACTGAGGGGACCTTGAGACATATCCTCTATAGAACGTTCATCTAGGCATACAGATTATTGGCCAAATAGAGTGCCAATATGATTATTTCATTATAATGGCAAAGGGCCTAGCACCATTCTATAAGAAAGCAACTGAGTGTAGACTACAGTTTTCCCAGTTCGCTTTTAATCCAGAGAAAACGTGAGTGGCTGCCGGGTTTTCAGGCGAAAGGAACACAGCAGCACGTTGCTTCCTAAAAGCAGAATAGCTGTAATAGCGCACATGGCCCAGTCACGAGGAGGTGCAACCCTTATGCATGTTGCTCTAGCTTCGATTGGTTGGAGAAAATAATGTCTCCTCCCCTAGTGAGCGCTTATTGGAAAGAACTAGGCCACCCGCCCCGCCCTACGGATTCCCCCCATGCTACGGCCGCGTGAGACCGATTCAAAGCAGAACAGCGCGAGGTGTATGCAGTACTGTATTTTAACCCACAGCCAAAGAGCCACTGGAAATTGTTTCCTTTTTTTTTTTTTACTGCTAGTCGGACATCGGAAAAACAATATTTAGACAGATCCCAGGAACAATATACATCCTTATGAGGATATTACTGTGTGTACCACTCACTTGCTTTCTTTACAAATAGGCATATGCATGAGTATAATTAATGGGGAAACAATTGATACATTGATTGATGATAAACTATTATACATGTGTGTTTACTGCAAAACGAACCTTGCATGCCTTTATGCTTGACCTATTCATGATAATTAATCGGTTAGTACAATTTGAGAAGGTTTGAGAGATCATAGAACAGGCCTACAGAAGAGGTAGTTAGAATATAGAAAAGACTGACAATGACCTTAAATTACATTCACATTGTCTAAAAATTGTTTTCTATTTTAAATCATAATCAATTTTGCTTTAAGCTATAGTAGGCTATATATTTTGTCTGTATACTCTTGTTGTTGTGGCAGCACCATCTCAACAGGTCAAATTCCTGTTACATGTAAATGTACTTAGCGAACAAAGGTGACTGACTTGATAGGTAGGCTATAATATGCTTCTTCGGCTGTAGTCCTACATGACATGTGGAAAATGCACGAACACATGAACAGACCATGGTATCTAGAAATTCAAATGATAGTTAGCATTTCATGTTTATTTTGGTATTTAGACATGAATGATTGATGTTTAGTAGTATTTGGTATTGAAACAGGGGGAATAAATCCTAATGAAGCTAAATGTGCATATCCCTCTGTAGCAGTTAGTGTGACAGTGCTGCTGCCACCTAAAACATACTTAAGTCAAACCAGAACAACAGACCACAGCTGTCATATTTCATTAAGGTGAACTCTAATACTGTAGTCTACATTACAATAGCCTATATTCACACAAACTAACAGAACTAGGTCAGTAGGGCAGCCACAACTGCCTTGCAATTCTGGATGAAGACTATGTATGTTTGTATGTATGGATTTATGTTGATTATCTATCTGTGTCTTAAACAAATAGATTTATCTCACACTCGCATGCAAGCATGAGTCTGCAAACACACACACACATTTGTACACACTCGGTCACTCAGTCCCTCACATGCACGCACGGCTCAGACACGCGCACTCACTGACACACACAGCTCAGACATGGACACTGCACGTTCCGACTCTTGAATCCACCCCCTATCAGTGTAAAATCCATGTGACTGCCACACTCTAAAACACAGGGGCCAGAGTACAGTGAGCAGAAATGAGGTGCCTAATGCCATCTAGTGGACTTAACATAATACTGTAGGCTGTAGATGTCCATTATTTATTTATTTTGGGTGGTTATTAGTTGTGGCCATTTCAAATTGGGGTCATGGAAAGCAAAGCAAAAAAAATAAGCATTTCTGGTAGAATATACAACATTAATTGGATTGACCTGCCAATAAGTTGGATAACCATAGTTGTGCTGGATAACCATAGTTGTGCTGGATAACCATAGTTGTGGTGCTGGATAACCATAGTTGTGGTGCTGGATAACCATAGTTGTGCTGGATAACCATAGTTGTGGTGCTGGATAACCATAGTTGTGGTGCTGGATAACCATAGTTGTGGTGCTGGATAACCATAGTTGTGGTGCTGGATAACCATAGTTGTGGTACTGGATAACCATAGTTGTGGTACTGGATAACCATAGTTGTGGTGCTGGATAACCATAGTTGTGGTACTGGATAACCATAGTTGTGGTGCTGGATAACCATAGTTGTGGTACTGGATAACCATAGTTGTGGTGCTGGATAACCATAGTTGTGGTGCTGGATAACCATAGTTGTGGTGCTGGATAACCATAGTTGTGGTACTGGATAACCATAGTTGTGGTGCTGGATAACCATAGTTGTGGTGCTGGATAACCATAGTTGTGGTACTGGATAACCATAGTTGTGGTACTGGATAACCATAGTTGTGGTACTGGATAACCATAGTTGTGGTGCTGGATAACCATAGTTGTGGTGCTGGATAACCATAGTTGTGGTGCTGGATAACCATAGTTGTGGTGCTATAAACCATAGTTGTGCTGGATAACCATAGTTGTGGTGCTGGA
This sequence comes from Salvelinus alpinus, assembly GCF_045679555.1. NCBI lineage: Eukaryota > Metazoa > Chordata > Actinopteri > Salmoniformes > Salmonidae > Salvelinus > Salvelinus alpinus. Next base: position 31,791,513 of record NC_092089.1, on the reverse strand, counting down.
TAACCATAGTTGTGGTGCTGGATAACCATAGTTGTGGTGCTGGATAACCATAGTTGTGGTGCTGGATAACCATAGTTGTGGTGCTGGATAACCATAGTTGTGGTGCTATAAACCATAGTTGTGCTGGATAACCATAGTTGTGCTGGATAACCATAGTTGTGGTGCTGGATAACCATAGTTGTGGTGCTGGATAACCATAGTTGTGCTAAGTTGAAATGTATTTGTATATCCATGATGACATCCTGAAATCCATCAGGCCCACACAGCTATTTAACTATATCTGGGACAAAACTATTATACTGATTTTGGTATTTGTAACATTTTTCTCATTAAAGAGTCAATACCCACATGATTAGTTATCAGTAACTTTCCAGTTCTTCATCATTAGCCTTACATGATACATGGAGAAAAAGCACAGCAGAGAACACTTATGTTTTATTCAATGCTGAAGTATAATCAACAACTATCTTTGTTTTAAGGAAATAAAGTGATAGAAATGTACTTAGAACTATTATTTTTCTTTAGAAGATAAAACAAGGCTTGACAGGGTTATGAACATGATTGCAACTCAGCAAAAAATAAGAGAAGAGGACAGGATAAAATCCAGGTTTGGCAGGTAGACAGATGGAGTTAAACACACATTAATACATGTAATCATAACTGTTTTTGCTACTATGAAGGAACAGTAAAAGCTAAATAAAGTACTTTGTGAAAAGAGAAACACAGCAGTGATAAGATATTAACACAATATACGTTACAGTGAGCTTTTTTCATCCTGTCTTGATATCAATATCTTGGTATAAAAGCTACAATTGTTTCCTCAGGCATGAAAATTAAACAAAGTGATCATGATTAACAAGGCTTTTTGTAAGATACACTTTTTTGTCTGGAAGTGGTATTCACTTCAATCTATTAAGATTCTCAAATGTATTTTTAAAGACGTGATTAAATCACTGGGACATTTATCAGGACTTTGTTAACTTATGCTTAAAACCCGTCCTTTTTGGATGTCCTGAATGAATCATCACATAGTGAGTTCACAACCTCCGCAACAAACTGACCAAAACACACACATGCACCGACAGACAGACTGTCTCTCTACCAACCAGAAGTCTGTGTCCCACCCTCTCCCTACTCCTACTAAATGCACTTTTTACATTAAAAAAATCCCCAAAAGGGCTCTAGGTGAACATCAACAAGACATAGTACACAGCAGAGACAGAGTTATCATACAGCTAGGGGTATAGAAGGGATGCTAGTAAGGCTGAGGGGGTAGAGTTAAATTAGCAGGTCAAATCACCTAAACATGTCTAATAACTGCACAGTGTCAGCCAAGCATAGTGTCAATGCACTTAAGGGTTAATGATCATATGAAAACAGTAATGTCTTTCAACATCCTCCCATACAGTTTGGATGGAAGAATTCCGGGTGATCCTTGGTTGATCTACAGTAGTTCATGTTGTTAAAACACTCGTTCTAACAGTCAGTGAGTTGAGTTGATGAGGTCCAGACAGACACCAGACCAATTCAATCGCCCCCCCCCCCCCCCCCCCCCAAAGGCTTTTGTTTTTTAAAGTCCATCTTCTTATATGTATAGTCCAAAACTGATAACCTCTCCCTTTCCTATCAATGAAAATCTAAACACCACTACCTTAGAATTCAGCAAGCTCAGTATCTGTACTCTGTAAGCAGGGAGTGCGACATCTCCCCCTGCTCCTCTCTGCTCTTCCTCTCCCCCGCCCTCTTGGACAACTTCAGGCTAATAGCGCCACCTCGTGGCAGTCCCTTGGCCCTATGTCGGCAGGTCAGCTTGTGCCTGCGGAGGAGGGGGGCGTTCCAGAAGCGAGCAGAGCAGAGTCTGCAGGAGAAGGACCCTCGGGCGCGATGAGTCGCCCGGTGGATGAAGGCTTCCAGGAGCCTGTGAGACTGCTTCCCACACACACTGCAGCACAGACGCTCCTGGGGGGACAGGACTCTCTGGGTGTGTTTAGCTGCCCTGTGGGCTAGCAGGCCGGCCTGGCGGGCGAACATGGCGTGGGGACAGATGGAGCATGCAAAACGTTTCACTGGGACTTTGAGAGATGACAGGATTTGTATCTTCATCCCTCTTGTTGTAACCAGCTCATATCCTCCCCCTCCCGCTTCCCCCCCTCGTCTAATCTTCAACAGAAGCTTTTTCTTCCTCAGCTGTTTTTGGAAAACAGACCTCCTCTTCCTCTGGTCTTTCCTCCCCTCGTCTCTGACGAAGCCTGAGGACTCCCCCCACATGTCCCCCCTTCCCTCCCTCCTGTCGGACTTTCTCTTCTTCTTCTTGTGCCTCCTCATGTCATCGTGTGATTGGATGTTCCTGTGGTGTTGTTGCTGGGACTGTGGCTCTGAACGGTGGTGGTGATGTGAAGAATGGTGGTGGTGGTGGTGGTGGTGATGGTGGTCGGATGGCAGCTCCGTGAGGGGCTGGAATGGAGCTGTGGTGTGAAGGGTGTGACTACTGGACCCAGCTGGGTAAATGTGCTCCCCTTTCACCCTTGCTGGGGAATGCTGGTGCTGAGGGGGCATGATTGTGGAGTTGGGTGGCAGGGGCTGAGAGTAGGGAGGGACACTGGAGGCTGAGGAGTGGGCCGTACCAGCATCATAGAAAAGGGGGGAGTAGCCAGCTGGGGGCTGAGGTGGCTGTTGTTGATGACTGTGGGTGACAACACTGTGACTCTGCTGCCCCCCGTGGCCCTCAGTGGAAGGTGCCATCTGAAGGAGGGCGTTGGTGGCTGCCTCACTCTCTGACGCAGTCCCACTCACTCCACCACCAGCTGCACTGTTTACCCCCGACCCACTGCCGTCCCCTTGTGCGTTGTCAGGGCCGGTGCGGGCCAGGCCGTGCTGTGACAGCCTGTGTCGAGTGAGACTATTGGAGTAGGCAAAGGCCTTCCCACACACCTCGCAGCTGAACAGCTTCTCACCTCCGTTCTCATGGACCGTCTGGTGATGAGCCGTCAGGTGGAAGTGATGGCGGAAAGACTTCCAGCATATGGCACAGGTGTAGAGCCTGGGCGGGGGCTGGCTGTTGGAGCCTTGAGGCTTGACATCTTGGGGGTATGAATAATAGGAGGAGGAGCTGTTTCCTTGGTTCTGTTCCCTGTCTTGGCCCATCCCACATGACGGGTTTGTGTTGAAGTTGTTGAGGTTCTCCCCTCCTGGTGTAGCGGGGACCTCTTCCAGCTCCCCTTTCTGATGGAGCTTCCCGTGCCTCTTGAGGCTCTGGGAGTAGCCAAACTCTTTCCCACATAGGCTGCACTTGTAGTTCTTCTCCCCAGAGTGAACGGTGTGGTGCTTGGTGAGGTGGAAGGCCTCTCTGAAGTGCTTCCCACATGTACTGCAGCGGTGGGGCTTCTCCCCAGTATGGACACGGTCGTGCCTACGCAGGGTCTCGCGGCGTGCAAACCCCCTGCCGCAAACACTGCATAGATATGGCCGCGGGATGTTGCTCGACTCTCTGGGAGCTCTGGGGGTGTACTGCCTGCGTTTAGGGGGAGCGTTGGGGTCTTTGGGCTTTCTGGGTTTCCGGGGACGTTTTGGTTTGGCAGCAGGGTTCTGTGGATCATTCCCCTGCTGTTGGTTGTGGTTAATATTACCACTCATACCATCCTGGTTCCCTGCTCCTCTATAGGTCTTATCCATCCCAGATGTTGATGAAGGGGACCCCAAGGGGCCTAAGTCCAGCCCCCCCAACAGCCCTCCGATGATATCCCTCCTATCGTCGCCTCTGTTCCCACTGTTCATATCACAGTTGGCGGCAGCAGCGGCGGCGATGGCTGAGATGGCGTTGTTGACAGAGCTGGTGACGTCGTCTTCAGAGTCATCCAGGAGAGAGGACAGGGGGAGGTGCTGCTGGTGGTGATGTTGGGTTTGACTCTGAGGGTGGGGGTGCAGCGTCGGGGCCAATGGTGCCTTCCTCAGCGCCGGGCCCACCATCCCACTGCCACAGGGGGAGGCTCCAGAGTAACACGGAGACGGGTTACCTTGAGAACGATGGTCGTCATGGTAGCCTGTGTAACGATTCCGAGAGTAATCAGTGGGGTATTTACCATCTGGCCTGTCCCTGCTGTTAGCATTCCCTCCCCTCTCTGACTGAAACAGACCACCATCACACCCTAGCCTTGACTTCTGACCTCCCTCACCTCCCATGATCACACCCTCTTCATCTTCCTCAGTTTTCCCATAAATCACCTCTCTACTACCCTGGTAATCCCCACCTCCTACACCTTCTCCTCCGCCCCCTCCTCCCATTCTGCCCTCCCCTACAGCTCCTTCCTTGCTGCTGCCCTGTGGTTTTGATGCCCTACCTGGCTTGCCGCATGTGCCAGAGGCAGCATGGTTGAGTAGAGAGGTGCTCTCACGGAAGCATCGACCACAGGCTGGACAGCGAAAGGGCTTGTCCTGGTGAATCTTCTCGTGTCGCGTCAGTGACTCACGGCGGTTGAAAGCCCGGGAGCAGATGCTGCAGCCATACGGGCGAGCCTCTGAGTGGATGACGCCATGCTGGAGGAGGTGCCCCTTTTTCTTGAAGTGCTTGCCACAATCTGAGCAATTGAAGGTCTTGTCAGGGCTGGGGCAGGAAGATGAGGCCTGGACTGAGTTGGATGATTGTTGGGAGGACAGCGAGTTAGATTGAGAGTTCAGATCCTGGGTGGAGTGTTCCTGGGTGGAGTGTGGGAGACTGGGGTCAGTTAGTGGTTGGATATGAGTCGGGTTTGGGTTAATACTGGCATTATTGCTAGTACCTGCTGCCGTAGACTCATGCATACGCAGGTGCCTGCGAAGGCTGGAGAGGTGAGGGAAGGTTTTGCCACACTCACCACAGTTATAGAGTGGCTCAGTGTCAGCCTGTGTAGATGCAGATGGCATTGAGCCCATGTTATCAGGTTTGGATAGGTGAGAACCATTAGTAACCAGGACTGATGCTGCAGTGGAGGGGCCAGAGGAAGAGGAGGATGAGACAACTGATGATGATGATGATGATGATGAAGAGGCAAGGAGGGATGGATCTCCTCCCAAACCTGACATGCCAACCCCTCCGCCCCCCCCAACCAGCCCTGGGGAGGGGTCGTGGCCCAGCCCCCCTGCACTGCTGCTAGCATTGGGGTTCCCACTGCTGTGGCCGCTGCTGCTGTTACTGCCGCCATCTGACTTCCTCTGTGGCAGGTAGCCAGCCATCGCTTTCTTCCTCCTACTGCTGCTGCTTCCGCCCCCACTGCTGTCCCCCTTGCCGTCATCCTTGGAGAGGGACAGATGAAGTGGCAGGGGGAGTGGCAGGCCTGCTTCCTGCTGCATCAGAGAGGCCAGCTGGTTGGAGGAGAGCACTGGGATGCCCTGGAAGTCAAAACCACCCAGGGAAGAGGGCTGGGAGCCTGGGTGTAGGGGGTGGTGAGGGTGGGAGTGCGAGTGGGGGTGGGACAGGGTATGGGGAGGCAGCTGCTGCTGCTGTGGAGGCTGCTGCTGCTGTGGCTGAGCGGTAGAGAGGGAATGCGAATGAGAGGAATGCAGAGCTGGAGGCGGAGCAAGGCCTGAGCTGGATCCCTCACTCTGACCTAAACCTATCCCCAGGTGGTTGTGGGTTCCCTGTTGAACCAGAAACTGCTCTAAGCTAGCGTTAGCAGGCACCCCAGAGAGAAAGTACTGATTAGCAGCTAGCATGCAACTGAACTGCTGATGAAGGCTCCGTGCATCAGACTGGGCCCCAACCAGCTGGTGTCCCAGAGAGGTGACTGCACTGCTACTGGAGGGATTGTTAGTTACCACTGAACTGGAGGGGGAGGGGGAAGAGGATGAAGGTCCAGGTGATGCTTGGGGGACAGAGATGCCTGGATGAAGAGGGGGTGGTGGAGGGGGGGCAACTCCCAATCCCCCAGCACCCCCACTACTGCTACCCCCAGAAAAGTGCTCGAAGCGGCCGACCCCAGAATGCAGTTGCTCCTGTGCCAGAGCTGCCTCTGTCGGGTGGAAGGAACGCAGGAACTGTGGGTAGCCCGACACATGGCTTGAGCTGCTGCTACTCATCTTGCTTGACTTGGATCTTGAGCTTTGTGAGGACGAAGAAGGTTGTTGTTGTAGAGGGGGAGGAGGGGCGCTCATTTTGGCAAAAATAGAGGCAGAATCGGAAAAGGCGTTGCTTCTGGCCCCTTGGAGGGACCCAAGGCCTAGCCCAGACAGGAGAGCTCCTGAGGTCTCGGCCTGCTGTTGTTGTTGCTGCTGGAGCTGGTGCTGGTGAAGCTGCACCTGCTGCTGATGCTGTAGCTGTCGTTCTAACCCAAGGCCTTTGAACTGATGGGCCTGGTGTCCGCTTAACATCTCTATTATGTCCAAATTGTATTTTCCAAATTGGAACATCTCCCACTCACTGGCACATGGGGGTGCAGGAGCCACACCTCCAGCACCAGGAGCAGCGACAATGATCCCACCACTGCCGCCAACGGACGAGCTTCGGCCGAGGGATCCTGCAGTGCCACTATTTGACCTGGAACTGCCTGAGTCGCCTCGGCTCGATCCCGAACTCCGCCCGATAACACTGCCGGTCCCCCCTGTTCGCGCACTTCGGCTGCTGCTACTTCCGCCCGATCGCCCACTGCCCCCACTCTCCATCCAACAGGAGAGGGAGCAAGTGTGTGGGGAATGGGGTTATATAGTGTAAAGTGGGGGGGGGGGGGTTTATCAAACGCGAACAGTTCTTACAGTTCTTTTCAACGTGGATACCGTATTCTCTTTTTATCTTGATGGGTTGGTGCCATTTTATTTAGTTTTAAACACTTTGTACAGTTTCATGGGGAGAAAAGGCCTTGTTTTGGTGTGCAATTGTTGTTGGTCTGTTGTTGGTTGTTGGTCTCTTGGTGTTTTATGGCACAGAACAATCTTTATTAGAGAGCAGTTCAGTCAACAGCTGTTGGTTGGCTGTTTCAGTTACAGTGTTTTCATCCATATCATCGTTTCCCTTCATCCACGTCAGTTTATTCACTCATTCTCTGGGAAGAGATGATGTTTTCTTCTCCTCACTGAAAAACAGAGACTACATTAGTCAAAATACATATTTCTGTTTGATAAAAACTGTTAAATTGAACAGCTTACATTTGTAAATACACCAACATTTGTACCATTATGATACACCAAAGTATGTAGGATAAAATAGAATTTTCTTTAGCTTAAAATAATTCACACACAACAAAAAAAGGTATATAATATATACACACATATATATTTTAAACAATGTATTTTTTAAATTATTGAAAAGGGATAAAGTAGGTCATGGAAATGCAACCATGAACCTTGAACATCACATTCATAGATGCCACAAAACAAATTACACATGGTTTTGTTAACAATGTGTATATTTATGTTGTATTATCCAGGGGGCAATTGAATAAGAGACCTAGGTCTCAAAATGTCGTACATGTTAAAATAAAGGTTAAATAAAATAAAACTTAGTAATGATATATTTTTTCAAATGTCAGTCTTACTAAAATGAATAGTTTTCCAAATGTAAGTATAGTATGCTGAATGACTATTTTATTACTACTGTTATTATAATGTATTTATTGTTTATTACTAGGGTATTACCGCATATAGTTTCGTATGAACTGAGCACTGTGGCACACTTTTTAAGTCCCCCTAACTGTAAATAAAACATTAATTATTATGAATTATTATTGCATGTTTATAAGACGTCAGCGAAATGTTGATCACGTTATGGAAAATCTTACCTTTGAATTTTGACAGATGTCAATGAGTCAAAATATGTGTTCCCCCGACAGCGGAGGGAGATGGATTTTATTTCACAATCGCATCTTTTTGATTGCCTTTCACATTATGTTGATGACCAATCCTGTGTGGAGGACAGAAATTCAGAATCAGCAACTGTTATTCAGCCACTGCAAAAATTGCATAATTGCACAATACTAGCTACGGGAACTACTAACTTTGGGTTGCACATTGCTTTGACAAACATTGGGGGTTTTGCAAAGAAGCGCTTACATGCAAAACTGACAGCTTTTGGTATAACATTCTGCTATTTAGCTAGCAGATATCGCATGCAACCCATAAAAATACACAACACACACGGCTTGCTATCCATAGCATAAAAAAATATGCATTCAAAAGCCAATGAATGCCTCTTGGCAGAATGAAATACGAAATTGCTTATTTACCTACACATCCAAGTATAAGTTCGGGATGCGGCCTGTCACGCCTTCCTACCATCTAGCTATCATTCGCTTAGCTCTCCATTTCTGCGTACTGTTTTCGGCTCGTTAGCCATAGCCATGTTCACTGATGCTGAGCTAGGTGAATGCTCGGCTCCCTTTCGCTCGAAATACTCAGTATTTGAGTCTGCAACCCTTTCCTCGCCATTTGACAGCATCAATCCCCATTGGTAATGATGAGTTGGTGATGTTTTTGTCGGCTTAAATGTTTTGGACGGTCGGTTATAATTTTGGGGGGGTAAAAGGGAATGACGTGTGCTCACTTAACATTGGTCCTTTCCGGCCCGTGAAATATTTCCGGGTAGCATAACCTGTGGTTCAGTAGTTGTTTTGGATAGCACGCATGCTATCTATAGCTAACTGATATTTTGCGTTGAATTATTCTTATTTACATTTAGTAAAGATTTTTTATGGTATATTATGTCAAGTCGTCACCCGTGTATGTATCCGAATGACAAATAATGTGATAAAAATCCGTCAGAAATAGATTCAGACTCTGCGGGAGGTTGAAGCCATTTTAACTGGCTTCATGCTGCAGCTGGGCATAGCATTCACTAACCAGACTTGTTAAAATGGCTGCCGTGTATTTGCTAACTTGCATTTCATTGTCATTCATATAAAACTTTTAAAAAATGCCTAGATGTTTGGACATACAGTTGTATGCTTGTCATTCTAGCACGTGCAAATGTATTGTTTCATTGAAATGGTAATGTATACCTGGATCAGAGGTAACTCCTGAAGGCGACTGGTGCAGGCTTTTGTGCCAAACCCGTGGTAACATACCTGATTCAGTTAATTAAGGTCCTGGGGAAGTTATAATTTCGTTGAAATTAAAGCTTGCAGGACAGTAGCTCTCCAGGGGGGCGGTTGCCCTATTAGCTAGTGATTTAGTTGTAGCCTACTGTAGATTTAGGAACAATTTCCCACAGAATGTCTAACATTTATTCAATCTTACCTGTCAGTAAAATCACTTCATATGAGAATAGTTGAGTAGGATGGCTAGTTTATCACTCCTAATATCATACAATTTCCTCAGTATTTGAGTATGACCCTGATGAAAGAAACAAGTCTGACAACCTTTTCCACCAACTTTATTTTACAAATGTAGTGTTCGATCACTGCTGTATCCAAGGGGATCAAAATGCACTGGAGAAATTAAAAAGTAGACCGTAATATATTAAAATTAATAATAGTCATGAAGTTCACTTGTAAATATCATCCCATACAAATCTATATAATCTCATACAAATCTAGATTTAGATTTATCCTTCGTCGTTCTACATAGGTTTAAATGAATTAATGATGGTGTCGAAACATACACCTATTCATTCATCTCTTTGTGTCTTATTTTATTCACCATCTATTACATGTGTTATTTGTCATTACTCATCAAAAATATCCCTGTTGCCACATAATAGGCTATATAGAAATATGTTAAATGTTAAGCATTTGGGTGGTCACTGTACATTCCACTAAATACTCACATATAATTTGTTGAAGCCTCAAATTAATGTGTTATAGAAGAGAGCCACAACCCATTAGAATATTCTGATTGTACTAGCTATAGAAAATACAATATACTTACACAAAAAAAGGTTTACCATGTACAAAATAATGGCAGAAGTGTATGTAATGACTGTTTCAATGGTTATGGCTTGTGGCGATAGTACAGACATTGTTACAGACTTTCTGTGACTTAAATACAAATCTAAAACTAGGTTAGCTGTCCTAATTCCCTGAAAAAAGACACTGTTACTGAACATTCAGGTAGTTACTGTTATACCCTTTTTACCTACCTGTGTTTAAGACATTAATGTAAACACATACATTGTGACATCATGTGTTAACCCTTTGGGTTTTATTGTGTTAGGCTGTGGTATTAGCAAGGGTTTCAATTTGGTCCCAGACCCAGAACTTTTCCCTCCCTAGTCCCTATCAATATTGTATGACCTTGTGAACGGTGAGTGTAATCAATCCACCCCAACACGTGGAACCAACACAACTTTTGCTAATACCTATGCAATATTTTCAAATAGTCTAGATAGAAGGCTCCATCTAGGGAAAGGGACTAGGGATAGGTTTGTAATTGGGCCATTGTCTCAAAACATACTGTAATAAAGCCCTGTATTCAGGCATATTGTCAATGCATTACCACGGCATGGAGTTGACATGCATCAAGATTAGACAGTGTCAGTTTGAATCCCCATTTTGTGTTCAGATGTAACAAAAACAAACAAAATGTCATGAGAAAGATAGGTATCTAAAAACATGTAAACACTTAAAATCTCACTAAGAAAAATAACACCAACATCCTAACTATAAGATAACCATTAATTATAACAACAATTATAATAATCATTAATAATAACACTTGTCGTAATCATGACAATAACCGACACGGACTACCCAGTGAACACCTTCTGACACCGACGTCCATGGATGTCTAAAAGATGCCATTTTGCTCACTGGGTAAGTTACCATTGTGTATAGGAAGATTGTCAAAAGAAAATCTGTATCAACATGTCAGTCATTTTATCTCCTGAATTATGTCCGATTTTTTTCTTCTGTCCATTTGTAAGCAATATGAGACACTTTGTATACTGTAGATGATATATATATATACAGTTATACTTCTCTCTTAGTCGAATACAAGTCTGTTCATTTTCTTAAGTCCCTTAAGTTTATCAAACACAGCCCCACGCATCACCAGTGACTGAGTGTCCTTTTTTGCTGAATGTAAACCACTAAGACGTGATACAAAATATGTCTGTCTTTATCTGGTGCAAATATCAGGGGATTGTGCAAAAACGTTTCTGTCTTAGTGTTTCCCTCTTTGAACTGGGCTGGAAAAAAACTGCTCATGTTTTTTTACAAGTTTGACTCCAGGTATCTACAGAACATTAGTACTCACACGTCAGTGACAATATCAACACCAAAAATTAAGTGAAAGCATTAATATGCTGTATTATATGGTCCAAAGCCACACATGTAGGATAGGATAGCCCTTAATATTAAGCATTATTATTGATATTATGACATTTCTACCTAATAGAGAACAGTTGGAGTGTGTTACTACGAACGAGCAAGGTCCTCTTCTGATGAAGGGCATCCTAGCCACCCAAGTCTCTTCTGAGTCTCACCCTCATATCTGACTGCTTCATCATTGGAGTCATCCTACAGTATGCATTATAGTCCACTGCCTTGTTACAGTCAATTCCCTACACACATACACTTTGGCTTGTTCTGAAGCCAATCATTTGTATTGTCCTGTAGAAATGTTGGCTTGTTTCAGTTCTCCTCTGGTGAGAATAATAAAATGGTGATTGTCAGACGTGCTTTCTCTGTGGTATTTTATTTGTATCCCAATGCATGGCTTTGAAGGTCAGTCGTATTATGAAGTGCAACACCTGCATCATACTGTACTTTTTGTGCTCTATGAAATAAAATACCCTGTAGTTGCAGTAGCTAATCATCCTATTGGTAGGCTGACCAACTCAGAAGTTCCTCGTCAAACAAAGTGACTCATGGCTCAATCAGATTTGGTTGTCCTGATGAAGACAGGTGGGTCACAGGGGAGCTCCAGGTAGAAGTTGCACTTAGGCACAGATTTAGGATCAGCTCAACCTCCCCAAATGCTGAGCATAACTATTAGGCGGTGGTGGGATGCAAAGCTGACTTCAGATCAGTTACTGGGGGCAACTAGAGAATGTATGGAAGCAATTTTCCCAATGTCACTCATTCATTCACACAAGAAGCAACTATCGACAGCTTCCTGCGTCACAATGAGGCGGGCTCACTCGTACACCACTCCCCGGATTCAAAACCCTACATCATCCGACATTCCACATCATAGGTCATGAAGATCATCAGTTCAATGCTCCATGAGGAAAATAGCATCCTTTGAAACAAGTGTAACCTATTTTTCTATGTAACACTGAAGTACACAGTCTGGCCGTACACCACCCTTCTCTCTCTCATACTTAGATGTATTATCTTGGTCCCTCCTTTCTAATATGGCTCAAAAGTTTATTTATTCTGTAAAACATTTGATATAAAACACAAGGTTATGCATGAACAAACCAGTTTCTTAACTAAGTCCTAGCTATCTAATTTCTCCCACGTTTGTTCTTTTTCAGTTATTCATGGCATCAGTGTATGGCAATATGGCACATTTAGATATGAAATATGGCTGATGTATCACATTTATAAAAATGGCAGGATAATTCCGTTCCTCTACCATTTTGACCTCTAAGCAAGTCCTTCATCTCCCTATATGTACAGATTGATTCACCATATTTCCTTCTCTACCCTTCCTATTCTCATATGTCTACTCTCTTCATGAAGACCACACACACAGTAGGTAGAATTTGCCCTAACCACTGATACAGAGTCAGATATTTGTTCATCCCCCTAATGGTTAAGGGTGGGTTTAGGGGTGAGATAATCTGATCCTAGATCTGCAGTTGATGGCAATTTCTACCTGGTGCACCTCACACTGTCACCTCATTCTTACTGCCTGTCCTGATGCCCTGACTGCCTCCCCCTCCTCCTCCACTTCCTCCTCCTCTACTTCCTCCTCCCGCTCCTCCGTCGCCCCCTCCTGGTATAAAATGTAACTGCTCAATAGTGTTCTGCCTCTTGGCAGCGAAAGCCATCCTCTTGGCGCTGTGGCCCCCTAGCGTCCCTGTTCCCATGACAACCCCCGCCCCGGGCATCTCGCTACCACCCCAGCCCCCCATGCCTCCCCCCATGCCTCCGCTCATATGCCCCGTCATGCCCTGGCTTCTCTCCTGCTCCCTCCCTGAGGTGGGGTGAGAGTTCATCTTGATCATGTGGTGGCGGTCCAGGGAGGGCGTGGCACATACATTCTGCTGGGACTGGGCTTTCTGCTGAGGGGTGAGACCACCCCGGGGGAGAGTGGGGACCATGCCTCCCCCGCCTCCATGGGCGTATGGATCCTGCACACCCACTCCCATCCCTCCGACCCCCCTACCCATGCTCTCCTCCAGGTGATCTGGGGACATGAGTAGGCGATCCTGGGGACGCTCTTGGGGCCAATCCTTGGGCTTCCTCGTCAGGGTCTGGTTGTTGGACTGAGGCCGCTCCTGGGGTCGATCCTTGGGCTTCCGTGTCAGGGTCTGGGTGTTGGACTGAGGCCGCTCCTGGGGTCGATCCTGGGGCTTCCTTGTCAGGGTCTGGGTGTTGGACTGAGGCCGCTCCTGGGGTCGATCCTGGGGCTTCCTTGTCAGGGTCTGGGTGTTGGACTGAGGCCGCTCCTGGGGTCGATCCTGGGGCTTCCTTGTCAGGGTCTGGGTGTTGGAGTTCTTAGTAGCAGCAGCCATGGCTTTGTAGTACTGGTGCTGCTGGTTCTTGGACATCCTGGAGAGGGTCCCAGTGTTCCCGGGGACGTCCCCCATGTTGAGCAGCTGGTCCTGCGACATGACCTTCCTGGCAGGCTTGGACAGGGTGTCGTAGTTGGGGTTGTAGTGCTGCTCGGTTGGGTCCAGGGGGTAGGGGTTGACCGTGGGGGAGACGGGGGGTAGGCCGGTGGGTTGGATCCAGGGTCGGGGGGCGTGGCGGGGGAGGGTGCCCCTCCCACCCATGGTGTTGTAATCTCCGCCACAGGGGATGTGGTGACTGGAGGACTGGAGAGCGGGCTGGGCCGTGTGGGGACGCCTCTTGGTGGTGCAGTAGCCCGATGAATATTCATCAAGACCACTCTTTTCTGGAATCAAAAGAGGAATAGTGAAACAAGTCATAGAGCTATTGTTTTCTGTGTAATGGGGTCTATCTCTATGTTGCTACGTGGTACACTACTCACCCAGGCGTTTGAGCGAGGAGTATCTGTTGAGCTCTGGCTTGGTGGCGTTCTCGTAGGATGGGGGGAGCTGTGCCAGGTTGTGGAGGGAGTGGTGGAAGGAGGGCTGTCCTTTAGTATTGTTGTGTTTGCTGGACAGAAGAGTGCCTCCTGCCGCCAGCTGGGCGTTGTTCATACGGGGGGCGTGTTCTGAGGGGTCAAAAGACAGCTATGTTATGGTGTGTTTGTTTCTTAATTGTTGTTTTTTGGACAACCTTTATCTAACCAGGTTGGTATCATTGACATCTAAGACATTATTGTGAATAACTGTAAAACATGGAAGGCCACCAGATGCATACATTACAGTATGTCACTGGAACCAACAATTTACACCACCAGTTGACTTACCGATGGTAGCAGTGTGATTGGGACTGGTTCCTGAATGGATAAAATTGTGTTGAATATTCCCCACTGCAAAACAAACAAACAGTCATCAGCTGTGGAGCAACAGTGTATACATAATGTAGATGTGTGTGTGTACGTGAGTGAGACAGCAGAGGGATACACTGTATGATGTGTTCAATTGTGGATGTTATCAGGCGATTTCTAGCTTCATGGTTTATTAACCACATTAAGATCAAGGCATCCATCCTCTTTTACATTACCTGGGCCAATTCCCCTTTACACATTCACTCACTTATCATTTATTGAGCCTGTGGGAATCGACCAGGATATTGCACTGTGTTTCAAATACACATAACTGTCCCTCTTCAAAAACTTCCAAGTTCCTCGACGTACACATCTCCGATGAGATTAAATGGTCAAACCACACGGACACCGCAGTAAAGGCACAGCAGCGACTCTTCTACCTCAGGAGGCTGAATAAATGTGTCCTGTCTCTGAGGGCCCTCACAGTGTTTTACAGGAGCACCATCGAGAGAGTACTGTTGGTCTGCATCGCATCCTGGTACGGCAACGCTGACTGCAAGGCTCTACAGAGGGTGGTACGCTCAGCCAAACGAGCCATTAGGTGCTCACTGCCTGCCCTCCATGACACCTACAACACCAGGCGTCGCAGGAAGGCCAAGAAGACCATCAGGGACCTCGTGGCACCCAAGCCATCATGGCCTGTTCTCCCTGCTTCCATCACTCAGACGCTGGCAGTATAGGAGTATCATGGAAAAAACTGTCAGACTGGCCAATAGGTTCTACCGCCAACCATCAGGCTGCTGAATAGCCACTAGGCAGCTACCTACTCCCTCCCCCTTGCTTTTCCCCCTATGGATATTCTACCCCCTCCCAATAACACTTACCCTGCCCCTCCCCCCAATAGACATTATCATTGCTACAGTTGTAATATTATTTTTATTATTGTCTCATTCACTTGTCTTTTTTTGACCTGTGCTGTTGGAGCTCGGATCATAAGTATTTCACTGTGCCCAGCGATTACATCTGCAACACTGTGCATGTGACTAATAACCTCATCTAATCCATTTTACTCCTTCCCCTTTCTTACAAAACAGTTTGAAATAAGCCTAAAGCCCAACAACAGCACAAAACAGGAGAAACGACTTTGAAACAGAAGTGTACTATGTGAGCTTGTCCTCATTTCCCTTTTTCATTTCAAAAACATGTTTCCTGTTTGTTCCATACGGAATGCTCCCCTGGCCACTCACGTCTGTTGTCCTTGCTGGGCAGGCCAGGGGCGTAGAGGTTTTTGGGAGGTCTGCCCAGCGTACCCTGTCCCTCCCCTGAACCACACAGAGCCACGCTGTTGTTCCTCTCATCCTGCTGCACTGGACTGGACTGGTGACGCAACATGTCCACCAGCGCTCTGAGAGGAGAAACCAAAAAGAGAATGTCAAAAATGTAAACGTATAAGTAATTAGCTGGTGTAAAATGTGTTTTATTGCCTGGAGTAATAACAGTTCCCCTCCTGGCATTAACGATATCATATCTTGTCTGATCTTATGAATGAAACATGCTATAAACATGTTATAACGACATTATGAAATTATTAAAGAATCTGTGTTTGTCTGTCTATCTGACTGTCCATCTGTCCATCTGTCTTATGCTCTGTCTGTTCATCTGTCTGGTCTGTGACTGATTGACCCCTCCCCTCACCTGGGCATGTTGATCTCTCCGTTGTTGGCCTGCTGCGACACCTTGTTGAACATTATCTTAATCCCCACGGCAACCGCTACCATAAACACAATGACACCTCCAATCACAAAGCCTGTGTTGTGGCTCAGAGGCTGCAGAGGGTCCAGTTCCGGCTCATCATCATCCAGGAGTATGGCGTTTGGTGGCTGGGTCTTGGCCCAATCCGGGGAGTCGTAGTTGGTACAGCTGCTCTGCTCCAAACGACGGGTGGGGTCGGGGCAGCAGAAGCGGTAGTGGCAGCTGCCACAGCAGTAGATGAAGCTGTCCTTGGAGCAGTTGAAGGTGTTGTCCAACTGGCCCATGACGTCATAGTAACCATGGCACACATCCACGTCCACCAGTGTGCGGGGAGGAGGAGCCACCTGGGCCGTGCCCAACGGAGGAGCCAGGGCTCCTGCTGCCGCAGACGTCACGTTCTTGGGGAACATGATCTGGGCCAGGGGTCGGGGAGGGGTCTCCAGAACCCCAGGGGATTCTGGAAGTTTCTCTGGAGCTTTGGGCCTGCCCCGGAGGGCAGCGGGGCGGAGGTTGGCATGGATGGCCAGGAGGAGGAGAGGGGGGCTGGGGGCGGACTGAGGGGGTTCGGTGGAGCCCCCCTGGCGAGGCCGGGGGTCGGTACTTAGGGGAGAGGGAGTGGGAGATAGGGAGCTGTCCTCAGCTGTGGTAAGTGGGGCAGCAAGGAGAGAGAGGAGGGAGACGGCGAAGACTTGGAGATTGGTGGTGGGCGTCATCTTTACATGACTAAGAGCTCTATTTTCTGTTGTCGACTCAACGCTGTTACAATGCTGTCCTTTTTTCAGAATTAAACCACTAAAATACTATTTGAAACATTTAGGTAGCAGGTATGGGTTGTTTGGTACTCATAGTTTCAAAATATCTTAATTTAAAAATGAATATGTCTGATGAACTTTGTGACTGAATTCTAGATACGCTTTAAGAGATGGAAGTCACGAGTGTCAACCAGTTGTAAGTGTCAACCATTGGTGACAGAGGTATTTACATGGCGTTCATTCTGTTACTATTATCTTCAACATCTTCGGTGATAATATTCTGCATCCCATTACAGTGAAATCAGATCTGTATAAACCTCACAGAGTCAACGAGGGTAAACTGAACATAATGATCTTGATCAAACCCAGATCGTCTATTTCTTCTCCTAGTTCTAGAATCTATCTACCATACAAAACCTAGCTATGAATCATGTGAAGTTAGTTTGAGGTTATAACATTCACATGCAAAAATACAAAAATAGATGCAATCTCCTTGGATGAAAGGTCAAACAGAGGGTTTTTACCTTCACCATGACGTATTCCTGAACACGTTGTGCTTTGTTTTGCTGAAGACAAAAAGTAAGCTTCCTCAATGAGTTATGGCAATTTATAAATTTCCTTTCGGTTATGGCACTTGTAAAATAATATGTCACAAAATGACACATAGGCCTATGTTTTAAGGGCAACAGTCCTCTGTAAACATTGTTCCTAAAATGTAAACAGTTAATGATTCAATCATGTCGTTTTGGCGCTGGATACATTCCAAGTTTGCACTTAGAATCAACCTGTAAACAAATATTCTCTGAAAAAGTAGAAAAATCTCTACATATAAATGTCTAAATGTTTCAATATTATGCTAAATAAAAGATTTGTACTAAATATATCTTGTGCTAAATAAATCTAAATAATTTGTGTTCCTGTGCTTTCAGATGTTGCAGACCATTTGAATGGCAGTTGGAGAGGTTGTGGTTCTTAACGGGTCAGGGCACTGAATGGCTGTGGCGTAGTGTAAACATACTGTGTGACTGTAAAGCAGGACATTGCCCTTCCAGGCATATAAACATCACAGGTCACTAACTACATAATGCATTGGCCACTTATTTACTTAAATGTATTATGGTCTTATCTAAAATGCATAGGCACTTACTGTTCCTCTGATTGAGCTGAAGGCTACAGAGCCAGCGCCCTACATTAAGGACAGAGGGCAGTGAATACCGCAAATGAGGAGAAAATATAAAATGGTACGACAAATCGTATTATATCAAATAGACAGCTGAAAAAGCCGTTTTCATTTTAGCTAGTGGCTGGGTGGGTATCTCTGTTTTGAGATGTACAAACTTAGTATGTATGGTCTAGTATAGAATATACAAAGAAAAGAGCTTGAGGTTTAGATGTAACTCTACAGATTGAATTCAGTTGTGTCTCATTATGATGGTTGAGGACTGAATAGCACCTCGTAGTTCACATGTGCCATTCCTTCAATAACTCTGATTATTCCTGATTTGGTCCTAAAACTGAAAGAAAAGCATTTTTGGAGAGAAATATGTAAATGTGTGGAGTTATTGTGTCTGAGGTTACAGGTGATAATAGACAGAGACAGCTCCGTCTCCCACACAAATTATAATTACATACAATTATCAAAACAGTTCTTATCTGTCGCTGAGCATGTAGGCATGGATAGGGGAGGCAGGGGGGCTGCTGAAATCACTGATGGCTCTACTTGTTTCAATACATGTGAATAAAAACAATGGAGAATACAACCAGCAGTTCTCACTGTTGTTCCAAGTTTTTATAAAGAACTCTTCTGTTCCCTGAAAGTTCTGCTTGATTTCCTGGATCGTCTTCAGATTTGGATAAAGGGGATCAGGCCTGGAATGTCTTCACAGATTTGTGGATCCTGTATGGAACACAGAAAGAATCGATTAGGAGAGTGGACTTCAAGCCCCCCCCCCCCCCCCCACACACACACACAAACACACTCACACATACCTCTCTCGTATTCTAACACACACCACAGCAACACACAGACAACACACTCTGTAAGACACTCGTGAATTTCTAGCTATAAATTGGAACAGAACTTGTCAAGAAGTATGCACCATGCATACTGTATGCATCTAAATTTGTGTGTGTGTGTGTGTGTGTGTGTGTGTGTGTGTGTGTGTGTGTGTGTGTGTGTGTGTGTGTGTGTGTGTGTGTGTGTGTGTGTGTGTGTGTGTGTGTGTGTGTGTGTGTGTGTGTGTGTGTGTGTGTGTGCAGGGCAGCCAGCCATATGCACCTGCATTTCAAATCAAATCAAATTTTATTTGTCACATACACATGGTTAGCAGATGTTAATGCGAGTGTAGCAAAATGCTTGTGCTTCTAGTTCCGACAATGCAGTAATAACCAACAAGTAATCTAACCTAACAATTTCACAACAGCTACCTTATACACACAAGTGTAAAGGAATGAAGAATATATACATAAAATATATTAATGAATGATGGTACAGAACGGCATAGGCAGGATGCAGTAGATGGTATAGAGTACAGTATATACATATGAAATGAGTAATGTAGGGTATGTAAACATTATATGAAGTGGCATTGTTTAAAGTGGCCAGTGATACATTTTTTTCATCAATTTTTACATTGTTAAAGTGGCTGGAGTTGAGTCAGTATGTTGTCAGCAGCCACTCAATGTTAGTGGTGGCTGTTTAACAGTCTGATGGCCTTGAGATATAAGCTGTTTTTCAGTCTCTCGGTCCCTGCTTTGATGCACCTGTACTGACCTCGCCTTCTGGATGATAGCGGGGTGAACAGGCAGTGGCTCGGGTGGTTGTTGTCCTTGATGATCTTTATGGCCTTCCTGTGACATCGGGTGGTGTCCTGGAGGGCAGGTAGTTTGCCCCCGGTGATGCGTTGTGCAGACCTCACTACCCTCTGGAGAGCCTTGCGGTTGTGGACGGAGCAGTTGCCGTACCAGGCGGTGATACAGCCCGACAGGATGCTCTCGATTGTGCATCTGTAAAAGTTTGTGAGTGCTTTTGGTGACAAGCCAAATTTCTTCAGCCTCCTGAGGTTGAAGAGGCGCTGCTGCGCCTTCTTCACCACGCTGCCTGTGTGGGTGGACCAATTCAGTTTGTCCGTGATGTGTACGCCGAGGAACTTAAACTTACTACCCTCTCCACTACTGTCCCGTCGATGTGGATAGGAGGGTGCTCCCTCTGCTGTTTCCTGAAGTCCACGATCATCTCCTTTGTTTTGTTGACGTTGAGTGTGGGGTTATTTTCCTGACACCACACTCCGAGGGCCCTCACCTGGGCCCTCACCTCCTCCCTGTAGGCCGTCTCGTTGTTGTTGGTAATCAAGCCTACCACTGTAGTGTCGTCTGCAAACTTGATGATTGAGTTCGAGGGGTGCATGGCCACGCAGTCATGGGTGAACAGGGAGTACAGGAGAGGGCTCAGAACGCACCCTTGTTGGGCCCCAGTGTTGAGGATCAGCGGAGTGGAGATGTTGTTACCTACCCTCACCACCTGGAAGCGGCCCGTCAGGAAGTCCAGGACCCAGTTGCACAGGGCGGGGTCGAGACCCAGGGTCTCGAGCTTGATGACGAGTTTGGAGGGTACTATGGTGTTAAATGCTGAGCTGTAGTCGATGAACAGCATTCTCACATAGGTATTCCTCTTGTCCAGATGGGTTAGGGCAGTGTGCAGTGTGGTTGCGATTGCGTCGTCTGTGGACCTATTGGGGAGGTAAGCAAATTGGAGTGGGTCTAGGGTGTCAGGTAGGGTGGAGGTGATATGGTCCTTGACTAGTCTCTCAAAGCGCTTCATGATAATGGAAGTGAGTGCTACGGGGCGGTAGTCGTTTAGCTCAGTTACCTTAGCTTTCTTGGGAACAGGAACAATGGTGGCCCTCTTGAAGCATGTGGGGACAGCAGACTGGGATAAGGATTGATTGAATATGTCCGTAAACACACCAGCCAGCTGGTCTGCGCATGCTCTGAGGATGCAGCTGGGGATGCCGTCTGGGCCTGCAGCCTTGCGAGGGTTAACACGTTTAAATGTTTTACTCAAGTCAGCTGCAGTGAAGGAGAGTCCGCATGTTTTGGTAGCTGGCCGTGTCAGTGGCACTGTATTGTCCTCAAAGCGGGCAAAGAATTTGTTTAGTCTGTCTGGGAGCAAGACATCCTGGTCCGCGACGGGGCTGGTTTTCTTTTTGTAATCCGTGATTGACTGTAGACCCTGCCACATACCTCTTGTGTCTGAGCCGTTGAATTGCGACTCTACTTTGTCTCTATACTGACGCTTAGCTTGTTCGATTGCCTTGCGGAGGGAATAGCTACACTATTTGTATTCGGGCATGTTTCTGGTCACCTTACCCTGATTAAAAGCAGTGGTTCGCGCTAATTTGTGTGCTGTTATGCGTGTGTGAGATAGCTGGCCCTCACATTGATGAGACAGAGATAGTGATATCGTAATAAATATTGTAGTTTTATTAAAAACACTTGCAGACATCCCAGCAGTCCCACTCACACACAGAACATCATCCTCCATTTAAACAAACTGAAGCGCTTCAGGCAGCAGGCCACAGGTGTGTGCAAGTGCAATCAGCTAATTAACAAAGCCTGAACGCAGTCAGCTCACACAATTAAAGGGGCATGTCACTCATTCTAACGTTCAAACCAACAGGTAAAGGTTGAGCTCATGAATAAAGATCAATTAACTGGAAGGATGTGATAATTCATTGACAGTTTAGGATCCTATATAAATAAATACACAATAAATCCATGCATACAAAGCTACCCCTTCACGGTGTGTGCATGTAGGTATGCTAGGTGTGTCTGTGTGTTAGTGTGTCTGCCTTTTGCAGGAGCATCAGCTCCTGAAAAGCAGATGAGAGAGGGAGAGAAAGAGAAAGAAAGAGTGAAACAGAGAGAGAGAGAGCAGGGGGATAAATGTAGGGTCGGGATTTAAATGAGCAGAGAGAGATGGTGGGGAGCGGGAAGAGCCAGAGGTATAGACGCAGAGACGGTGGTGAGTGGGAGGGCGGTGTGTGGGTGGCACAAAATCAAGTACATTTCTCCCAGCACTTACCAATATAACACCGCACAGCACAGCACATCACAGTTAGACAGACCCACAAATGCACAACCCAAACAACATAACAAGATAGGGTGACACAACAAGCATGAAATATGATGGAAGAGAGTGGTTGGATGTCCTTTCACTTGCATCTATAAGATCTGATATCTGCACAATGAACACTGTTAATGCTGTTGTTGAAGTGGCAGCATGTATGTCAGTCAGAGAGATAGTGTGTGTGTGTGTGTGTGTGTGTGTGTGTGTGTGTGTGTGTGTGTGTGTGTGTGTGTGTGTGTGTGTGTGTGTGTGTGTGTGTGTGTGACTGCAGTACACTCTACAGGCATTCTGAACCTTTCTGTAGTCTCTCCCTCTCTCCTTTCATTCCTCCTCTCACTCTCTCCTGTCTCCCATCTCCCTCGTTCTCCCTTTCTCTCTCTTTCTCAGATTTGGTGCGTGGGTTGAGGCAGCTAACTCTCTTAGAATAGCACTGCAGCTCTGTCTGTGTGTAAGAGAGAGAGATAGATGGAGAGAGAAAAAAATAGGTATAGTCCAATCTACACCTATTAGCCAATTCTGAAACTTCTACCTCCATCATCACTGGTTGCCGATGATACCATAATATCTTCCATTTCATCCTCTATTCTCTATCTATCTACATTGTTCTATCTCCATCACCACATTACTTATCATTTCAACTAACAACATCTATTCTCATGAAAAGGCATCCCAACCTGCATTTTCCAGCAGGATATACTAATCCAAAAGACTTGTCACGACTAAAGACGCAAAATAGAGTGAAACATCATGCAGTTATAATTCCTGTAATGTATCACCAGTATGCTAACACACCTACACGTAAAAATGACATATGCTGTAACATCAGAAGTTAGATATCTCTATAGTTATATCTCTATAGTTACCACTATATACTGTAAATTAGTCGCTATAGTTATATCTGTATAGATACCACTATATGCTGTAACATTGTAAGTTAGATATCTCTATAGTTACCACTATATACTGTAACATCAGAAGTTAGATGTCTCAATAGTTATATCTCTATAGTTACCACTATATACTGTAACATCAGAAGTTAGACGTCTCTATGGTTATATCTCTATAGTTACCACTATATACTGTAACATCAGAAGTTAGATGTCTCAATAGGTATATCTCTATAGTTACCACAATATACTGTAACATCAGAAGTTAGACGTCTCTATGGTTATATCTCTATAGTTACCACTATATGATGTAACATCGTGAGTTAGATAGAGCTTCAAATTCCTTGGTGTCCACATCAACAAAAACAAACAACAACACCAAGACAGTCGTGAAGAGGGCACAACAAAGCCTATTCCCCCTCAGGAAACTAAAAAGATTTGGCATGGGTCCTGAGATCCTCAAAAGGTTCTACAGCTGCAACATCGAGAGCATCCTGACTGGTTGCATCACTGCCTGGTATGGCAACTGCTCGGCCTCCGACCGCAAGGCACTACAGAGGGTAGTGCGTACGACCCAGTACATCACTGGGGCAAAGCTGCCTGCCATCCAGGACCTCTACACCAGGCGGTGTCAGAGGAAGGCCCTAAAAATTGTCAAAGACCCCAGCCACAGACTGTTCTCTCTACTACCGCGTGGCAAGCGGTCCCGGAGTGCCAAGTCTAGGACAAAAAGGCTTCTCAACAGTTTTTACCCCCAAGCAATAAGACTCCTGAACAGGTAACCAAATGGTTACCCGGACTATTTGCATTGTGTGCCCTCCCAACCCCTCTTTTACGCTGCTGCTACTCTCTGTTTATCTTAAATGCATAGTCACTGTAACTATACATTCATGTACATACTACCTAAATTGGCCCGACCAACCAGTGCTCCCGCACATTGGCTAACCGGGCTATCTGCATTGTGTCCCACCACCCGCCAACCCCTCTTTTTACGCTTCTGCTACTCTCTGTTCATCATATATGCATAGTCACTTTAACGATACCTACATGTACAGTGAGGGAAAAAAGTATTTGATCCCCTGCTGATTTTGTACGTTTGCCCACTGACAAAGAAATGATCAGTCTATAATTTTAATGGTAGGTTTATTTGAACAGTGAGAGACAGAATAACAACAAAAATATCCAGAAAAACGCATGTCAAAAATGTTATAAATTGATTTGCATTTTAATGAGGGAAATAAGTATTTGACCCCCTCTCAATCAGAAAGATTTCTGGCTCCCAGGTGTCTTTCATACAGGTAACGAGCTGAGATTAGGAGCACACTCTTAAAGGGAGTGCTCCTAATCTCAGTTTCTTACCTGTATAAAAGACACCTGTCCACAGAAGCAATCAATCAATCAGATTCCAAACTCTCCACCATGGCCAAGACCAAAGAGCTCTCCAAGGATGTCAGGGACAAGATTGTAGATCTACACAAGGCTGGAATGGGCTACAAGACCATTGCCAAGCAGCTTGGTGAGAAGGTGACAACAGTTGGTGTGATTATTCGCAAATGGAAGAAACACAAAAGAACTGTCAATCTCCCTTGGCCTAGGGCTCCATGCAAGATCTCACCTCGTGGAGTTGCAATGATCATGAGAATGGTGAGGAATCAGCCCAGAACTACACAGGAGGATCTTGTCAATGATATCAAGGCAGCTGGGACCATAGTCACCAAGAAAACAATTGGTAACACACTACGCCGTGAAGGACTGAAATCCTGCAGCGCCCGCAAGGTCCCCCTGCTCAAGAAAGCACATATACATGCCCGTCTGAAGTTTGCCAATGAACATCTGAATGATTCAGAGGACAACTGGGTGAACGTGTTGTGGTCAGACGAGACCAAAATGGAGTTCTTTGGCATCAACTCAACTTGTCGTGTTTGGAGGAGGAGGAATGCTGCCTATGACCCCAAGAAACCATCCCCACCGTCAAACATGGAGGTGGAAACATTATGCTTTGGGGGTGTTTTTCTGCTTTGGGGGTGTTTTTCTGCTAAGGGGACAGGACAACTTCACCGCATCAAAGGGACGATGGACGGGGCCATGTACCGTCAAATCTTGGGTGAAAACCTCCTTCCCTCAGCCAGGGTATTGAAAATGGGTCGTGGATGGGTAGTCCAGCATGACAATGACCCAAAACACACGGCCAAGGCAACAAAGGAGTGGCTCAAGAAAAAGCACATTAAGGTCCTGGAGTGGCCTAGCCAGTCTCCAGACCTTAATCCCATAGAAAATCTGTGGAGGGAGCTGAAGGTTCGAGTTGCCAAACGTCAGCCTCGAAACCTTAATGACTTGAAGAAGATCTGCAAAGAGGAGTGGGACAAAATCCCTCCTGAGATGTGTGCAAACCTTGTGGCCAACTACAAGAAACATCTGACCTCTGTGATTGCCAACAAGGGTTTTGCCACCAAGTACTAAGTCATGTTTTGCAGAGGGGTCAAATACTTATTTCCCTCATTAAAATGCAAATCAATTTATAAATTTTTTGACATGCGTTTTTCTGGATTTTTTTGTTGATATTCTGTCTCTCACTGTTCAAATAAACCTACCATTAAAATTACAGACTGATCATTTCAATGTCAGTGGGCAAACGAACAAAATCAGCAGGGGATCAAATACTTTTTTCCCTCACTGTACATACTACCTCAATAAGCCTGACTAACAGGTGTCTGTATATAGCCTTGCTACTCTTTTTTCAAATGTCTTTTTACTGTTGTTTTAATTCTTTACTTACCTACACACACACACACACCTTTTTTTCTCTCGCACCATTGGTTAGAGCCTGTAAGTAAGCATTTCACTGTACCTGTTGTATTCGGCGCACGTGACAAATAAACTTTGATTTGATCTCTATAGTTATAACTATAGTTACCACTACATGCTGTAACATCATAAGGTAGATATCTCTATAGTTATATCTCTATAGTTATATCTCTATAGTTACCACTACATGCTGTAACATCATAAGGTAGATATCTCTATAGTTATATCTCTATAGTTACCACTATATGCTGTAACATCAGAAGTTAGATATCTCTAGTTATATCTCTATAGTTACCACTATTTACTGTAACATCGGAAGTTAGATATCTCTATAGTTACCACTATATGCAGTAACATAGTAAGTTAGATATCTCTATAGTTATATCTCTATAGTTACCACTATATACTGTAACATCTAAAGTTAGATATCTCTATAGTTATATCTCTATAGTTACCACTATATGCAGTAACATAGTAAGTTAGATATCTCTATAGTTACCACTATATGCAGTAACATAGTAAGTTAGATATCTCTATAGTTAAATCTCTATAGTTACCACTATATGCAGTAACATAGTAAGTTAGATATCTCTATAGCTATATCTCTATAGTTACCACTACTGTAACATCGTAAGTTAAATATCTCAATAGTTACAGCTCTACAGTTACCACTACATGCTGGAACATCGTAAGTTAGATATCTCTATAGTTATATCTCTATAGTTACCACTATATACTGTAACATCTAAAGTTAGATATCTCTATAGTTATATCTCTATAGTTACCACTATATACTGTAACATCGTAAGTTAAATATCTCAATAGTTACATCTCTACAGTTACCACTACATGCTGGAACATCGTAAGTTAGATATCTCTATAGTTGTATCTCTATAGTTACCACTATATACTGTAAGTTAGTCTCTATTGTTATATCTGTACAGTTACTACTATATGCTGTAACTTTCTGAACATTCAAGACGTGTAGTCCACTTGTCATTCCAATCTCCTTTGCATTAGCGTAGCCTCTTCTGTAGCCTGTCAACTATGTGTCTGTCTATCCCTGTTCTCTCCTCTCTGCACAGACCATACAAACGCTTCACACCGCGTGGCCGCTGCTACTCTAACCTGGTGGTCCCAGCGCGCACGACCCACGTGGAGTTCCAGGTCTCAGGCAGCCTCTGGAACTGCCGATCTGCGGCCAACAAGGCAGAGTTCATCTCAGCCTATGCTTCCCTCCAGTCCCTCGACTTCTTGGCACTGACGGAAACATGGATTACCACTGATAACACTGCTACTCCTACTGCTCTCTCCTCGTCTGCCCACGTGTTCTCGCACACCCCGAGAGCTTCTGGTCAGCGGGGTGGTGGCACTGGGATCCTCATCTCTCCCAAGTGGACATTCTCTCTTTCTCCCCTGACCCATCTGTCTATCGCCTCCTTTGAATTCCATGCTGTCACAGTTACCAGCCCTTTCAAGCTTAACATCCTTATCATTTATCGCCCTCCAGGTTCCCTTGGAGAGTTCATCAATGAGCTTGACGCCCTGATAAGTTCCTTTCCTGAGGATGGCTCACCTCTCACAGTTCTGGGTGACTTTAACCTCCCCACGTCTACCTTTGACTCATTCCTCTCTGCCTCCTTCTTTCCACTCCTCTCCTCTTTTGACCTCACCCTCTCACCTTCCCCCCCTACTCACAAGGCAGGCAATACGCTTGACCTCATCTTTACTAGATGCTGTTCTTCCACTAATCTCATTGCAACTCCCCTCCAAGTCTCCGACCACTACCTTGTATCCTTTTCCCTCTCGCTCTCATCCAACACTTCCCACACTGCCCCTACTCGGATGGTATCGCGCCGTCCCAACCTTCGCTCTCTCTCCCCCGCTACTCTCTCCTCTTCCATCCTATCATCTCTTCCCTCTGCTCAAACCTTCTCCAACCTATCTCCTGATTCTGCCTCCTCAACCCTCCTCTCCTCCCTTTCTGCATCCTTTGACTCTCTATGTCCCCTATCCTCCAGGCCGGCTCGGTCCTCCCCTCCTGCTCCGTGGCTCGACGACTCATTGCGAGCTCACAGAACAGGGCTCCGGGCAGCCGAGCGGAAATGGAGGAAAACTCGCCTCCCTGCGGACCTGGCATCCTTTCACTCCCTCCTCTCTACATTCTCCTCTTCTGTCTCTGCTGCTAAAGCCAATTTCTACCACTCTAAATTCCAAGCATCTGCCTCTAACCCTAGGAAGCTCTTTGCCACCTTCTCCTCCCTCCTGAATCCTCCTCCCCCTCCTCCCCCCTCCTCCCTCTCTGCTGATGACTTCGTCAACCATTTTGAAAAGAAGGTCGACGACATCCGATCCTCGTTTGCTAAGTCAAACGACACCGCTGGTTCTGCTCACACTGCCCTACCCTGTGCTTTGACCTCTTTCTCCCCTCTCTCTCCAGATGAAATCTCGCGTCTTGTGACGGCCGGCCGCCCAACAACCTGCCCGCTTGACCCTATCCCCTCCTCTCTTCTCCAGACCATTTCCGGAGACTTTCTCCCTTACCTCACCTCGCTCATCAACTCATCCTTGACCGCTGGCTACGTCCCTTCCGTCTTCAAGAGAGCGAGAGTTGCACCCCTTCTGAAAAAACCTACACTCGATCCCTCCGATGTCAACAACTACAGACCAGTATCCCTTCTTTCTTTTCTCTCCAAAACTCTTGAACGTGCCGTCCTTGGCCAGCTCTCCTGCTATCTCTCTCAGAATGACCTTCTTGATCCAAATCAGTCAGGTTTCAAGACTAGTCATTCAACTGAGACTGCTCTTCTCTGTGTCACGGAGGCGCTCCGCACTGCTAAAGCTAACTCTCTCTCCTCTGCTCTCATCCTTCTAGACCTATCGGCTGCCTTTGATACTGTGAACCATCAGATCCTCCTCTCCACCCTCTCCGAGCTGGGCATCTCCGGCGCGGCCCACGCTTGGATTGCGTCCTACCTGACAGGTCGCTCCTACCAGGTGGCGTGGCGAGAATCTGTCTCCGCACCACGTGCTCTCACCACTGGTGTCCCCCAGGGCTCTGTTCTAGGCCCTCTCCTATTCTCGCTATACACCAAGTCACTTGGCTCTGTCATATCCTCACATGGTCTCTCCTATCATTGCTATGCAGACGACACACAATTAATCTTCTCCTTTCCCCCCTCTGATAACCAGGTGGTGAATCGCATCTCTGCATGTCTGGCAGACATATCAGTGTGGATGACGGATCACCACCTCAAGCTGAACCTCGGCAAGACGGAGCTGCTCTTCCTCCCGGGGAAGGACTGCCCGTTCCATGATCTCGCCATCACGGTTGACAACTCCATTGTGTCCTCCTCCCAGAGTGCTAAGAACCTTGGCGTGATCCTGGACAACACCCTGTCGTTCTCAACTAACATCAAGGCGGTGACCCGTTCCTGTAGGTTCATGCTCTACAACATTCGCGGAGTACGACCCTGCCTCACGCAGGAAGCGGCGCAGGTCCTAATCCAGGCACTTGTCATCTCCCGTCTGGATTACTGCAACTCGCTGTTGGCTGGGCTCCCTGCCTGTGCCATTAAACCCCTACAACTCATCCAGAACGCCGCAGCCCGTCTGGTGTTCAACTTTCCCAAGTTCTCTCACGTCACCCCGCTCCTCCGCTCTCTCCACTGGCTTCCAGTTGAAGCTCGCATCCGTTACAAGACCATGGTGCTTGCCTACGGAGCTGTGAGGGGAACGGCACCTCCGTACCTTCAGGCTCTGATCAGGCCCTACACCCAAACAAGGGCACTGCGTTCATCCACCTCTGGCCTGCTCGCCTCCCTACCTCTGAGGAAGTACAGTTCCCGCTCAGCCCAGTCAAAACTGTTCGCTGCTCTGGCACCCCAATGGTGGAACAAACTCCCTCACGACGCCAGGTCAGCGGAGTCAATCACCACCTTCCGGAGACACCTGAAACCCCACCTCTTTAAGGAATACCTAGGATAGGATAAAGTAATCCTTCTAACCCCCCCCCCCCCTTAAAAGAGTTAGATGCACTATTGTAAAGTGGTTGTTCCACTGGATATCATAAGGTGAATGCACCAATTTGTAAGTCGCTCTGGATAAGAGCGTCTGCTAAATGACTTAAATGTAATGTAAATGTAACATCAGAAGTTAGATATCTCTATAGTTATATCTCTATAGTTACCACTATATACCGTAAAATCGTAAGTTAGATGTCTCTATGATTATATCTCTATAGTTACCACTATTTACTGTAAGTTAATCTCTATAGTTATATCTCTATACTGTAACATCGTAAGTTAGATATCTCTATAGTTATATCTCTATAGTTACCACTATTTACTGTAAGTTAGTCTCTATAGTTATATCTCTATAGTTACCACAATATACTGTAACATCAGAAGTTAGATATCTCTATAGTTACCACAATATACTGTAACATCAGAAGTTAGATGTCTCTATAGTTATATCTCTATAGTTACCACTATATATTATATCGTAAGTTAGTCTCTATAGTTATATCTCTATAGTTACCACTATATACTGTAACATCCTAAGTTAGATGTCTCTATAGTTATATCTCTATAGTTACAACTATATACTGTAACATCAGAAGTTAGATATCTATGTGGTTATATCTCTATAGTTACCACTATATACTGTAACATCCTAAGTTAGATATCTCTATAGTTATATCTCTATAGTTACCACTATATACTGTAACATCAGAAGTTAGATGTCTCTATAGTTATATCTGTATAGGTACCACTATATACTGTAAGTTAGTCTTTATAGTTATATCTGTATAGTTACCATTATATGCTGTAACATCGTAAGTTAGATGTCTCTATAGTTATATCTCTATAGTTACCACTATATACTGTAACATCCTAAGTTAGATGTCTCTATAGTTATATCTCTATAGTTACAACTATATACTGTAACATCAGAAGTTAGATATCTATGTGGTTATATCTCTATAGTTACCACTATATACTGTAACATCCTAAGTTAGATATCTCTATAGTTATATCTCTATAGTTACCACTATATACTGTAACATCTTAAGTTAGATATCTCTATAGTTATATCTGTATAGTTCCACTATATACTGTAAGTTAGTCTTTATAGTTATATCTCTATAGTTACCACTATATACTGTAAGTTAGTCTTTATAGTTATATCTCTATAGTTACCACTATATACTGTTACATCAGAAGTTAGATATCTCTATAGTTATATCTCTATAGTTACCACTATATACTGTAAGTTAGTCTTTATAGTTATATCTGTATAGTTACCACTTTTTACTGTAACATAGTAAGTTAGATATCTCTATAGTTATATATATACAGTTACTACTATATACTGTAACATCTTAAGTTAGATATCTCTATAGTTATATCTCTATAGTTACCACTATATACTGTAACATCTAAAGTTAGATATCTCTATAGTTATATCTCTATAGTTACCACTATATACTGTAACATCGTAAGTTAGATATCTCTATAGTTATATCTCTATAGTTACCACTATATACTGTAACATCGCAAGTTAGATATCTCTATAGTTATATCTCTATAGTTACTACTATATACTGTAACATCTTAAGTTAGTCTCTATAGTTATATCTCTATAGTTACTACAATATACTGTAACATAGTAAGTTAGATATCTCTATAGTTGTATCTCTATAGTTACCACTATATACTGTAAGTTAGTCTCTATTGTTATATCTCTATAGTTACTACTATACAATCAGTGGCCAGTTCACGAAAATAGTTTGCCACTACAGATTGAGTCACATGGTAGTGGTGTGCTATATAAAGCAAGCATCGAGGCATTCAGTTACTGTTTGATTGAACGTTAGAATGGGCAAAATTAGCGACTTGAGCATGGTATTATTGTCAGTGCCAGGCGCGCGGTTTCGAGTGTCTCAGAAACAGCCGGCCTCCTGGGCTTTTCACACACGACAGTCTAGGGTTTACCGAGAATGTTGCGACAAACAAAAAGCATCCAGTATGTGGCAATCCTGTGGGCGAAAACAGCTTGTTGATGAGAGGTCGAAGGAGAATGGCAAGAATCGTGCAACAGGCAGGCCACAAACAGGCAAATAACGACGCAGTACAACAATGGTGTGCAGAATGGCATCTTGGAATGCACAACTCGTTGGTCCTTGTCACAGATGGGCTATTGCAGCAGACGACCACACCGGGTTCCACTCCTATCAGCTAAAAACAAGAAGAAGAAGTAGCGGCTCCACTGGGCACGTGATCAACAGCACTGGACAATGTAGGAGTGAGAAAACTTTGGCTGGTCCATCGAATCCCAGTTCCTGTTGCGTCATGCTGATGGCAGAGTCAGGATTTGGCGTAAGCAGTATGAGTCCATGGCCCCATCCTGCATGGACAGGCTGGTAGCGGTGGTGTAATGGCGTGGAAAATGTTTTCCTGGCACACGTTAGGTCCCTTGACACCAATTGAGCAATGTTTCCATGCCCCAAATAATTCAGGCTGTTCTGGAGGCAAAGGCGGTCCGACACAGTACTAGATGGGTGTACCTTAAACTGGCCACTGAGTTTATACTGTAAGATTGTAAGTTAGATTCCTCTCTATAGATGTCTCTCTATAGTTATGTATCTTCCTGACTAGAAGCATTGCAGTTGCATGAGGAGTGGGGGCAGAGGCAAGGCTGTCTCACATACATTGTTGCATGCTAAAGGACGGGAGGAAAGGAGGGAGGGAGTGAGAGAATACATGGGAACAAAAAGTGAAGGACAAAACACTCGGTGCTGTGCAGATCAGAATGATGTACCCATGAGTTCCATGTCCACTGAAGGAAGGACATCATGACATGACACTAATCTCATTCAGAACAAACACACAGGACTAATCCTGCATGCCATTGTATCACAGCAACAGCATCTTGCTTATTGATTTATGATACTATAGTGTGAAGAAGATGTAACAAAACTTGTCCATCATGACTCATTGGTTTCAGATTGGTTTGATCCAATCTGGGTGTGGAGGGAAATATCTCCACACCCTGTGAAGAGCAACATGTTAAATGCTCACATTTGAACAACATTCCTTTCATATTCCATATTGAAAAACAATAGGCTTTAGTTCTGATAAAAGGCCAGCAGAGAAGAAGTAGCCTAGTGCAAACATAAATTTGAAATGCCCATAGTGAGTTTAACTGCGCAATGAACCTGCCGCTGCTTGTGTACCCATATCTGGCTGTAACCGGTCTGTGTATGAATGGACTTCGGCACATCTATATATTTTACAGGTTAACAACTTGTAGCTCAGCCACTGCACGCATACATTATTGCATGTAGGTTACGGAGGTATGACTTGCATGTATCATTACGCGTGCGTGGGTGTATAAGAACCCGAGTGTGTATACACTGACTGGCTGCGTGTGTGTAGTCTAATCACATATGAAGTATCAATGTATAAAAACTGTGTCAATGTGTATCAGCTGCGTCTTACAAGCGTGTTTAGTTGATTTCTGTGGCGCAGCTTTCAAATCAATATGTTTTGTTGCTGTATCCTATATTTATCCATATTGATAACAAATCACTTTGTGCCATATGTGGAACCCGAGGTAACGAGAAACACGAAGACAATTTAAACTATTACTGAGCATTTGTTTCATGACGTTCCTGTATAATTTTTTAAAAATATATTGCCATGTCTTACCTGTGCGTTCTGCCGTATAACAGCGGGGGAGACCGTGCGCACTGGATTGCTGCGATAAATTCGCTCTGGTTAGGCAATAACGACTGTCTTATAAACTGTTGAAGGAAGACTACTGTGACAAATCCTCCTCATTTTGTAGTCGATAAACTGCTGCCCAATGTTGTGTACCAGCATATCCGTCGACAATATGACATATCTGCACTATTTATACTAAACTCTTTTAGTTGACTCTATCGATGGAATAAACTATTATTAGAATAGCCTACAAGCTGTGCAATGGCAAGTTTATGGAAATATTGTCTAACTTTTCCTGGTGAAATACATTTTGTAACTAAACGATGTGCATAAATTCCATGTGTTGCACATATAATTGTCTGGTAAAAAATCCGTAGAAGAAAACGCAAATCTAGCTATCCTACGAAACTCACTCTAGCGATCAAGTGCAGCACAATAGGCATATCACACCGTCAAAAGGAAGGTCGACAGATTTTTTTTTTCCTGAATTAAACTACACATTTTTCCTCTGCAAATTTACGTTCCATTTATTCCAAGCTGATATAAGAGTTCCGTCAGAAATTCGACCGACCCCGATCATACAACGCCTATGGGATTGTGCGACTGGTCTCACTAAGGTCCGTAAAGCTCAAGTGCGCTCCCATTGGTCGCTCGAACTGGTGTTGATGAGAGTTCTGTCCAGGGCTTTCGGATGCTGAATTCCAACCCATCCATGATGGTCTGTAATTGGCTTAAGGAAGTGATTATGGTTCCAATAGGATTGGTTCCAATACCAGAAAGACTGTATACAGAAGACATGAGCTATCCTTCTCAATGATGCACTGCAACTGCTATGCAGAGCCAGATTATGGACCATTATGGACGGCAAACGTGCCAGGGGCCCCGACTTCCAGGTGGCCCCCAAGATAGCATATGAACACGTCATAAGCAATGGCAAACTGTGTAGAATTTCAGGAAATCAGCTTTAAAACTGCAAAGTTTACTCTCAGCATAATGCCAAAATGTGTAGAATAGCAGGAAATTAGCTTTAAAACTGCAACATTTTCTCTCAGCCTCATGACAAAACCCCCTGGAGGTAGGTGCCCGGGGCCCAAAATGAGGTAGTCCAGCCTTGCTGCTCTACAGTGTCACAGGTGTTAGAAGAAAAAAATGAAGATGAAAATTGACAGCCATCAGTCGTCATGATGCTGCTGGTCATCAGATGATAAATGCACAAAAATACATCAAAATGGGGGCCTTTGATATTTTTATGCCTTGATACATTCTCTCACTATCTTTTTTGTGTATGTCGGTATTAAAAGAGAGAGAGAGAGAGAGAGAGCGAGAGGGGTGCACCAACGGTTGCCACAGCAACTGTGTGATTATGTTGGTGGCAATTATGAAAGGGATGAAAACGGGGTGGGGGAAGAGGACAGGCGCAATCCAAAGC
The DNA here is from genome assembly GCF_045679555.1 of Salvelinus alpinus. Taxonomy (NCBI): domain Eukaryota; kingdom Metazoa; phylum Chordata; class Actinopteri; order Salmoniformes; family Salmonidae; genus Salvelinus; species Salvelinus alpinus. The sequence continues at coordinate 31,756,564 of NC_092089.1, read as the reverse complement.
CAGAACACTGATGCGTGTGAGTGAATCTGTCAACCATGACGGATAGGCCTAAAATTTCAAAATGTGATAAGACGCTGATGTCTTCAAAGAAGTGAGAGAAGTTTGAATCCCTAATTCCATGTAGTGTGCATAACACATAAAGGTCTTTTTTTGTATGTGTTTCATTAGATTTCATAGAATAATGACTATGTTCATTTATTTTTGACAAAGCACATCATACTCCCAGAATACAATACTAGCTCTTGTAGCCTCTCAGCCAACAGTAAAGCATGGGGCTTATTCATGGTGTTAAACCCCGCAGATAATAAGAGAAAACAATAATAGCCCTGTATGACATATGTATGTTCTATACCTCTATGAACAGCCTGAAATGTTTCCCCAAATGAATAAGCCCATGCTGTGCAAATCCCAGAAAGAGAGAACAGTATTAGGTTATGGGTAAAAAGGGCTGGCAGAAGCCAGCAAAGGGGAGAGAATACAGACATTGTCCCCAACCACTGATACAGCAGGGTCAGATACTGGGCTTGTTTGAGTGGTAAGGCGAAAGCAACCGACTGTAGACGAAGGTTGAGGAGTGAGGTTGGGGGAGGTGCATCTGCGACAGCCAAAAGTCAGACACTGATGTGGTTTTCCTACAGCAAGGCTCAGTGTAACATGGCAGTGTTGCCATTGCGTAGAAAAGTTGTTCTTTATAATGTGGAAATAAACACGTCTCCAGCCCCCATATCACACACTCACTAACTGAAAATATACAGTGGCAAGAAAAAGTATGTGAACCTTTTGGAATTACCTGGATTTCTGCATAAATTAGTCATAACATTTGATCTGATCTTCATCTTAGTCATAATAGACAAAACACAGCATGCTTAAAATAATAACACACAAATTATTGTATTTTTCTTGTCTATATTGAATACATAATTTAAACATTCACAGTGTAGGTTAGAAAAGGAGTCAGGAATCAACTAACCTGGAGTCCAATCAATGAGATGAGATCAGAGATGTTGGTTAGAGCTGCACTGCCATATAAAAAACAACTCACAAAATGTGAGTTTGCTATTCACAAGACGCATTGCCTGATGTGAACCATGCCTCAAACAAAAGAGATCTCAGAATTGTTGACTTGCATAAAGCTGGAAAGGGTTACAAAAGTATCTCTAAAAGCCTTGACGTTCATCAGTCCATGGTAAGAAAAAATTGTCTATAAATGGAGAAAGTTCAGCACTGTTGCTACTCACCTTGGGAGTGGTCATCCTGCAAAGATAACTGCAAGAGCACAGTGCAGAATGCTCAATGAGGTTACGAAGGATCCTAGTGTCAGCTAAAGACTTACAGAAATCTCTGGAACATGCTAACATCTCTGTTGACGAGTCTACGATATGTAAAACACTAAACAAGAATGGTGTTCATGGGAGGACACCACAGAAGAAGCTACCACTGTCCAAAAAAAAAACATTGCTGCACGTCTGAAGCTCGCAAAAGAGCATCTGGATGTTCCACAGCACTACTGGCAAAATATTCTGTGGATAGATTAAACTAAAGTTGAGTTGTTTGGAAGGAACACACAACATTTTGTGTGGAAAAAAAGGCACAGCACGCCAACATCAAAACCTCATCCCAACGGTAAAGTATGGTGGAGGGAGCATCATGTTTTGGGGCTGCTTTGCTGCCTCAGGGCCTGGACAACTTGCTATCATCGACGAAAAAATTTTTTCCCAAGTTTATCAAGACATTTTGCAGGAGAATGTAAGGCTATCTGTCTGCCAATTGAAGCTCAACAGAAGTTGGGTGATGCAACAGGACAACGACCCAAAACACGGAAGTAAATCAACAACAGAATGGCTTCAACAGAAGAAAATACACCTTCTGGAGTGGTCCTGACTTCAACCCGATTTAAAATACTGTGGCATGACCTCGAGAGCGGATCACACCAAACACATTGCTAAAATGAAACAGTTTTGTAAAGATGAATGGTCCAAAATTCTTCCTGACCATTGTGCAGGTCTGATCCACAACAACAGAAAACATTTGATTGAGTTTATTACTGCAGAGGGTCAACCAGTTATTAAATGCAAGGGTTCACATTCTTTTTCCACCCTACACTGTGAATGTTTACACGGTGTGTTCAATAAAGACATGAAAACATATAATTGTGTTATTAGTTTAAGGAGACTGTGTTTGTTTATTGTTGTGACTTAGATGAAGATTAGATAAAATTTTATGACCAATTTATGCAGAAATCCAGGTAATTCCAAAGAGTTCACATACTTTTTCTTGCCACTATGTGTGCACATTTACCGATCAATTGGCAAAGGAGAGCCTCAAATATCACATTCATTTGTACATATCCACTGTATACATGAATTGCGGCAAAGTTGGTTCCTGTTTCAGTCATGTCTTTGGTCACATTGGTGTGGGTCATATAAAAAAAAACTAATGATTGGTTGACAATAGAGCCTCCCACAATGCAGGTGATGGCTACAGGATGAAGTTGGTGAAGAGCACCTGCAGAAACTTACTGTCGACTGCAGTCAAACCTTCATGACCTTTGTTCACATGATTTATGTAAAGTTGGGCACGTTCAAGTGGATCACTTTGTCAAATCGTGACCATCGTTGGTCACTACCATTTAAAGTATGTTGCATTATAGTTATAAAAATTGTCCGCCTTTCACCTACATGTCAACTGCACGAACCTTACAAAAATCATGTGATCAAACGTCATGCAGTTTCTGAAGAAGTCGCCGCAGGTGCTTCTCATCACCTGCACCATGCAGCCATCACCCCACACCATGCAGCCATCACCTGTATAGTGGGAGGCACTATTTGTCAACCAATCATTAGGGTGTTTTTGAATGACCCACGCGAACGTGACCAGACATTACCAACTTGCCACGATTCTAAAGCTCCAGGGGTTACAACTGAAAGTGATATGAGACTTTCTAATCATTTAAATGTACACACATTATGTTTTCAGTTTGTGAGTGTGTGATAAACTTTTACATTTATTCTTTAGAACTTTTGCAAAAAAAGCAGCTATGTTGGCACTGCCATGTTGATCTGAGCCTTGCTGTTGGAAAACCACTAGTGTCTGACTTTCGGCTGTTGCAGATGCACCTCCACAGACTTCACCCAAGGACTTTCGTCTAGTCGGCTTCGTTAGGCTTACCGCCCGAACACACCCATTTTCTAGGCAGTGGCTGTCGATAAGACTTTTCTGGACCTCTCTTCTCCTCGCTTGTTTTTGCAGACATTGTTTCAGCTTTGATCTAACTTTATCTAAATGAGAACCAGTCGCAACAGTAGCCTGTTCTTTATTTGTAAAGCCAAGACTGTGTGTGAAGTAGAGAATTTCACACGAGCAAAAGCTTCGGGACATTTAGCTGTTGGGAAGTTGGATCCGCAGCCACTCCGTATTTTCTATCCCCATAATCGTCAAGGTGGTAGGGTACTCTGATAGACGGTTGAATCAACCTTTCCACTGAGGGGGACTAGAAGGTGAAAAACCTTTCTAAACAGGGGGGTTTCCTAGCGTCACCTCCAGCCCAACACCCAGGTGTCTGAGGGCAATACCAGGATGTCAGACATATTTCCAACCAGATGGGTAGCTGGTTGCTCTGCATGCTGCTCACTGCAGCCACGCCAGAGGAAGGAGCCCTTCATTACGTACATCAACTGACAGCCTGCTTGCTGGGGGCACATTCCACTAGACTAAACAGGTGTGTATGGAATTCATGACACAATGGGTGGAGCTCAACAGTGTAGTGGCTCCCTCCAACTCATTTCCCCTGTTGCTTTTCACCCATCCCGTGTTCTCAGACCTTTACAGATGAAGAGGAAATTAATCCTGTTTATACTATGAAATATGCCCCAGATAGACAACCTACATTGGGGGCTCTCTAAAAATCTGATTTCTCCCTTCCCTGTCATTATACTACTGTACCACAGAGAGCAATGCTATTCACACCATATAACATGTTCAATATCTTACCAACACTGAAGAAAGAACTAAATGATACATTTGTCCAAATTTTCCTAATTTATTAATTTAAATAACTTAAAATGGACACAAAAATACCCACCCGTTAAGTTTCGCACAATGACTGTTTCCCAGGCACCTTCTCCCACCAAAGTAAAAGACAACTGTTGATTGTTTCCCTGGGAAATGTAGGAGCCAACATGCATTTAGAACGGAGGGAGAAAACATGCCCAGGAAACCCAGCCAGAGGAGACGATCAACTGGGGAGTTCCTTTCTATCAAATCTGTTGAGGCTTCCCTATTGACCATTACATAGTTTTTTTCCAATTCTGGCCCATATGGGAACAGGATAGGAGCTGGATAGTGCATACGACTGGAGCAGGTATTTGATCCATACAAATCAAATGAAAAACATTTTACAATAAAAGGTTCACAAGTACACTATTGGCAAATTAGTACTAAAGACCAGATGTGCCGCTATGACCATATAAATAAATATCCATAATTATATATGGGATATAATTAATAATCAATGATATGCACAATCCTGCACCCTAACCTAATCCTGTATGGACAATAACCTACTTCATACACGCACCAAGACATCTGAATATAGACATGTCACTTTAAAACCACTCTTGCAAATACTGGACAATGAATAAACAATGACAATTTTGTAAAAATGCAAAAACAGAATAGTCATACATGGGGATAAACATTTACAAAAAAATAGGGGTGAAATCATTTTTAAAAGTAATAATTAGACCAAATGTTGCTCCCTTCGTGTCCATCTCATTTCGACCACTACTAGACAAACATTTTCTAGGAAAACTTCTCATTGTTGCTTCCTCATTTGACTACCCAATGAATGACCATCTCATCATGTTGCGTTTCACTCTATGAATCAAAAACATTGCATAATCTTCTAATAAGTCCTCTACCCTGACTCCCTTCCGACAACCTGATCTCGTATAAGGTAACTCAACTCAAATATGACAAAACATCTCACCAGTTTCCCAACACGAGGCTAGCTGGGCAGTACACAGTACCATTTCAGCAACAGAAGCCATGTCAAGAAGGGGGTGGGGTGAAGAGGAATTTTCTGTTTCTGCAAAATATCTAAGACATTTTGTTTAGTGAACACTGAACAGAAAGAAGCCTAATTTCAGATAGGGGAGATGAGTCAGACTGAAGCTCAAACAGTCTAGCTACTGTATGACACACACAATCACTAGTGCTGTGTATGAAACACAATAAAACCTTTCTCAGATCATGACAGCGAGGAACCATGGAGAGAACTAACACACACAGCGGTGAACCCATTTGAATTCAGTCACTTTTTCACAACATCCCTTTTGTTTTAAACAAAACTTTCCATACATGTTTTCCCATGTGCCATGTTCCCTAAATGCCAAAAACATTCAGGAGATAAAGGTGCTCAAAGTTGCCCCATTTTGCATACCCCACCCAAACAAGAAATGACTAAATAAATAGTCTGACAACCCTGTTTGCAAGCTTTTAAAATATATCAAATCTCAACCGTTTATCTTTTCCAGTGATGTAGACATGGATGTCTCATTGTGTGGTGGGGTATGCAAAAGGGGTCAAATTTGAGCACCTTTATCTTTTGGCATTCAGATCCAAAAACTCATTTTTCTGAGCACTTCTACAACAGACAAATATGTACGGAAGGTTTCATTCAAATCAAAAAGGGGTGCTGTCAAAAAGTAATTGAATGCAAATGGATTTATCCACAGGGGATTGGGAGAATATATGGCAATAAGAAATGAACAGGGATACCAGATGCAATGAGTACAAAAGGGACAGTACAGAGTCAGGGGTATAGAAAGAGTCTGGGAGAGGGGAACAATATTCAGTATATACACACACACACACAGAGAGAGAGAGAAGACTCCAAGCAGCATTAGAGTCGTCTCAACGCTCGCTTTTTATCAGTTTTCTTCTTCCCTACAACATTACTATTGCTACTACTACTGCTGGAGGTAGTACTGCTTCCATTGGCTCCGTTACCCAGAGCAGCAGAGGGGGCAACCCCTGGCCCCAACGCCCTCTTGGTAGGGTCCCCTGCATGTTTTTTTGGCTGGGGGCCATCGGCGGGGTCCTGGGGCACCCCCGACGTCCCCCCGTGCCCCCCCATGGCATGGATCTCAGTCAGGAGGCGAGCACGGGACGCATACTCTGTATAGTCCTCCAGGAGCAGACGCCCCGCCTCCTCGTTGAGAGCCGACTCAGGGTTGGGATGGATCATAAGGCACTTGATAGTCTGAGGGGAGAGAGAGAATGAACACCAGTGAGTCATCAGGGTATATTTCAAGGTTTTCCTTGAACCACTAAACAAAATGTTAAGAATATAAAATGCACCAGATACAATATTTTCTTTCACCCATTGCTATTTTGGATTATTAAGTAGCACCCATAGAGATGCTTAAATGTTTCTTACCAGTAATACATGTCTGAGTCCCAGCTCTGCCCTCCAGTCCCTCTTCAGGACGTTGACACAGATCTCTCCCTTGTGGCCGACATTAGGGTGGAAGATCTTGGTTAGGAAGTAGCCCTTCGGTGGTGCAGCAGGGAAGTCCTTCCCCAGGACCAGGCGCATCCGGAAAACACCCCCGGCAAACGGGGTTCCTTCTATTGAAGCACAATAAATAAACCACGTCAAGCAGGGGTTGACATTAGCGGTTGTCCAGGCCAGGTAAACTGAACAGTCGGTAAGATGGAATCTGCCTTTTGTCCTGAAGACTAGCGTTAATTCACGTCGACTGGAGTTCCATTTGTTCATGTGCAAAAACGACTCAACAAAAAAATAAATCAAGCCAAGTGATCACAGTTCTCTCTACATTCTTTCACCTCCGTTACGCATCTCATTCCATTCAGATCCGACCGCTCCATCTACACAAGCGCGTTGCGCACCCAAGCTCCCATTAAGACGATAGAAATTACTGCCTATAAAAATGCATCTAACAGATGGGATACACAAACAAAACTGTAGACAAGCTACATTCCTTGCCAAATCACGACAGCTTTATCACAAATTCGAAATGGACTGGTTGATTAAAGTAGGGAAATGTGTTCCAACTACGAGCTGCAGATTTGAAAAAAATTAATGCATCCGGTCTATTTAGCGAACTGCTAGTCTGTCATTTAGAATAGGTTACAGATGGACATATGTAACAAAAACATTGTTTTGATGTGAAGGCAAATAGCCAATAATAAGCTAATTACACCCTGTTAAAACAGGAGTAGGCTAAATGTGCAGTGATATTGATGAGAAAGACGCACCTGTTTCGGTAGCAAATGTCAGTGCTCAAATGGCGGTAGGAGTCCATAATTTAACAAATTACCTTGCAACTTAAGTAGGCCTAAGTGTTTTCTAGTTCAGACAGTGAAGATTGGACAACTAAATAAAATGTTTAGGCCTTTGTGCCAACTGCCACTAGTAGTGTTAGCTAGCCAGTGTATAATCTGAGCATAGTTGAGGTCTAACCTGAATTAGCCACGAAATCAAGAGTTTAAAAGCGACTTTTCTGGAAGCTGTGCTGCACCATTTCCCCTACATTTTACCCCATGTGGGCCAGCCCCTAGCAACTAGCTTCAGCAAATGAGCTTCAGCTCCTCACCATTTGAGTGACAGTCAACAAGATACACTCAGCAGAGCGATAGTATGCAATTTCCAAGTACCACTTTGGCTGCTGAGAGCTACTTTCAGAACTATTGTCTGAAAAGTACACATAAGTACAGGAGACTTAAATTTCATGCCTCTATGGAGTATTTTACATGTGTGATCATTACTTCATACTTTAACACACACTTTAACCCTTTTCATCAGAAGTCTATCAGAGTAAAGGCGTCTGCATGCTTCCCAGCCGAAACAGTTCGGAAGAGTTTGTGCATATATTAAGACAATATTTTGCGCCGTTTTTATTAGTTTTGGACTTCGGTAAGTTTTTTCTTTCTTTTTTCGGGCGCACATTTTTTCTTGCGGCAAGCCAAAGTTGGTAGCCAGAGTCAGTAGCCGAAGTCTACACCCCTTTGTCAGTGATTGGCCAACTGTAGGGATTCTTCAGTGAAGTCGGTTGTCATTCAACAAGAGACTCGTTTTCATGAAAATGTTTCATTACGAAATACTGCAAACATCCTTGTCAAAAACATCAAAACTATTGACAGATTTCTTGAGTTATCTTAGATTAATTCTGACTATGCTGAGGAAGTGTATACTGGCTATTGCGTTTAAAAATGGACAAACAATACTATTTCTGCTTTTTACTTGTTTTTCCAAGTGAAGGTCTTTTAAGGGAGTATGCGAGCACACTCGTTTGGTTCGCCTAGCCGACTTAGGCTAACCGCCAGCCGAACTGAAGCATGCTGACGCCTTAAGGGAACTTCTTTACAGAATTAGCATGAAACGTATGAAAAAAGGGTTTTGAATAGTGTCATTAGTGTGCTGACTCATTCAAACAATGTTCACATTTTTTACATTTGTACGTGTAAAAGACCATTTTCGTTTTTTGGGCAAGTGACTATGACCTTTGCCTGTACTTGCTCGATGGACAAGCACCTTCGATAGCTTAATGTCAACCCCAGCATGTTCTACATTACAGCTTGCCTAGGCAGCCAAAACATTTCCCATGACAGAGGTATGCGTTACCTGGTCCCTCAATGGCTGTATGGAGTTCTGTGATGTCTTCTTCGCTGGGGTAGATCTTGATGCCCTCAGGGGGATCTGCAGCTAGTGCAGACACCTCTTTGTACACCAGACGCAGAACCTGGGGCGGCAAGTTCTCTACATTGGAGTTCTATAAATGGGGCACACACATACATTACTATTCTGTCCCACTACCAACAGAAAGGTGCAAATATGGTAAATACTATAGGATATGGAACTCACAAATCCCATGATCACAAACACAATAACAGGAAAATCTCAAATTTCAGTAAAGCTGTCACCAAAATGGTTGCTCAGAATCAATGTAGCTATCTACTGTCTGATAAGCCTTAGGCCTGTAGCCGATTAAACTCAACTCCACGATTTATGATGGAGATGAGCTGCGATTAGTGTGAACAGACTGGAGCTCCTTAGTCAAAAAATCTATTTAAATAAAAAACGAATGATTTCAACACCCATAGAATAGCCCACAATTACACACGTCTGTGTAATTGCGGGCTATTCTTTGGATGCTATAATCAGAAGTTTTTGATAAAAACGGAATTGTATGGGACTAAGAAACTCCAGTTTGCCCACACTAGTCGCTGCACAACTCCATCGTAAATCGTGGAGTTGAGTCGTCTACAGTACAGGCCAGGTGGTGATTCACGTTAATATCATCATGAGAGTGCAGTGGATAAGCTGTGTGTCACAACTGACAACTGCGATTTCAGCCAATGTCTGGCAGTTTACTTCATTGATAAATGTACAAACCGGTCAAAGTTAAGATATTGTATTAGCATTTTCTAGCCATACAAAACGGACATCAAGTTAGCCATTCTGTCTTTGTCAAATAAAGCTAGGTTGTAGCTAGCTAGCGAATTAACAGTTAGCCGAAAGCTAGCTAATGGTAGCATTGCTGGCTAAAATGACTGACTAGTTCACATCATTGTCAAGTCAAATAGCTAATGTACCATTAAATCGCCAAATCGTGTAACATATTGATGTAGTTCTTATTACAGCTCATCAATTTAGCTAAAAGAGAGGAAATAAGATACCTAGTTAGCAAGCTAACATTAGGTAGCTAGCCAGCCAAATCATCATCATTAGGTAGCTAGCTAACTTGCATAGGTAGCTACATACGCCAACTTTGGGGTGTGCTAACGTTATGATAGTTCATTTGCTGATAATTGTGTAATAGTTAGTTAGTGATTGATCTTTATGTTGGACAATTTGCCATTTAAATTGTGTTCGGGAGAAGTGTCAACACTGAACTAGCCTGCAAAATAAAATCGTAGCTAACGTTATCAGCTAACGCCAGTTAGTTAACTATAGCAAGCAAACAACCAACTAACGTTAGTTACCCAACTTAACTAGCTAGCTAAATTAGGTCTCGGCTAAGTAACGTTACTGTAGTTAGCTAGTTAAAGTTAGCTAAACAGCTGGCAAACATTTTGACTTGCTTTGTTAGCTAGCTAAATAACTAATAATTGTATCCATTTATTTAAGTGTTTGTAGACAATTTTAACTTACCATGTCTTCCGAAGAATATTAGTATTCAGGTGACTGGGGCTAGCTAACTCTGTGATCCTCGTCTAAATAGCAACGGTAGTTAACAACTAATAAATGCTTGCAGCTTATGCTTGATCGATGAGAAAGTGGTCCACGACACCTCAAATAAATGAATAAATGCAGTTATCGCCGACTATTTAGATCTCGAATGGCCAAGCAAGCGATCAAGTTATGTTAACGCGTTAACGTTAGCCAGCTGCAGCTTGCTAGCTGAAATTCTTCTCCTCAACAGTTCAGACACACTGATAGCACGTAAACTCCAGTTCGTTATTCTGCTAAAAACAGCCTGCTTTTTGGGGTATACAGTGAAGGGAAGCGAGCTACTGGAAGAAAGTGTTTCTAGCCAAAGTTATGTGGTGGCCAAGTGCTAGAGTAGCTAGCCAGCTACTATTTTCGTTGACACGGAACACAACTACGTCTCCCAAATGAAATTGTGTTGTCTTGACCAATCGGGATTTTAGCCATACAACACGTGTACAAACAACGTAACCAACAAGACCAATCACATATCGTAGGTGCTCTGTCGTCATCATACTTGGCATTTCCACCAGCCATCCAAAGTCGAGAATGTCAAAAATGCTTCCAAGCCATAGGTGTGTTTGAAAAACTCATACCCACCCAGAGGGTAGGCCTTCATATTGACAGACAGCCGCACACAATATAAACTTTTTTCTAAACTTCAATATAACCTAACCCCAGTGAACCTAACTCTACCATACAATATACCTATAGACGGCAGTGTCGGAGGAAGGCTTAACAAATTATCAAAGACTGTTCTCTCTGCTGCCGCAAGTGGTACCAATCAAATAAATGTACCAGGTCTGGAACCAACAGGACCCTGAACAGCTTCTACCCCCAAACCAAAGAAGTCTCTGAGTGGTGCAGCGGTCTAAGGCACTGCGGCTCAGTACTAGAGGTGTCACTACAGAGCCTGGTTCGTTTCCAGGCTGTATCACAACTGGCCATGATTGTGAGTCCCATAGGGCGTGGCACAATTGGCCCAGTGTCGTCTGGGTTAGGGTTTGGGAGGCTAGGCCCTCATTGTAAATAAGAATTTGTTCTTAACTGACTTGCCTAGTTAAAATAAATAAGACTTCTAAACAATATTGAGAAATGACTACCTGCAGTGACTCTATGCACACTCACATATACTAACACACTCATGCATACTGACGCCACACACCTTCACACTCACCTCATACGCTACTGTCTATTATCTATCCTGTTGCCTATTCTCTTTACCACCATCTATATGTACAATACATAGCTACCTCAATTATGTTGTACCCCTTCACACTCCCTCGTTATTCACTGCATATTTATTCCTTGTGTTACTATTTCGATTTTATTTGTATTTATTTTATTTGATCTTTAACTATGCATTGTTGGAAAAGGACCCGTATGTAAGCATATCACTGTGAGTCTACACCTGTTTTCTACGAAGCGTTTGACAAATACAATTTGATTTGATTTAATTTTAATTGAATACAACTAGTCGAGGTACCAGTCTTTTTAGCTAACATTCAACTCCTTGCCACTCCTGTCATTTGCTTTGGCAAGGAGTGGAATGTAATAGCTGAGCAGAGATACAGAGATGGCAACCAGGCTAGAATGCAACAAATCAGAGAGAATTTAGAACGTTCGATGCTATCAGAAGCATGAACTATTTGTCAAAATGTTAGATATGCTTGGGAATTGCTACAATAGCAACTTTGTGTAACAATATGGTCTTCATTCTAATGTTCACACATAACGCCATCCATTCCAAGACATTACAACAAATGTAGCTATTTCTCAAACCTGTCCACATAATTTTTTAGGATCTTCCACAAATCACCATTTCACTCTTCATGACTTTTGGTGAGCAGCACAATAAAACCTGGGTACGTAACCCCTTGTTGCATGAGGTAAAACATTTATTTGCCCATTGTTAAGGTACCAAACCATCAAGCACTGACATCCAACATTATAATAAGGGGTTAAATATCTGTACCTGTAAGACTCTTATCACATGTATTACTTGCATGGAGGAAACTTTTACAGCTCACAGCAAATCTAATGTAAGTGTTGCTTCCGTACAAACAAAAAACAGAAAACATCACAGCCTGCCAACCCCAGTCTACTGACATCTGTGTGACTGAGGGGACATAAACTCAGATTGAATTTGAAAGCCCCTGGCCCTGACCAACCATCCTGAGAACTATGGTCACAAAGGCCAGAGTGGGAAAGTGCCTACCATGTGCCAGACAGAAAATTGCCTGTTATTTAAAAGTAAATTAATGTAGATGAGTGATTATTAATATCCTCAAGATACAGTGGAGATTTGAAAAGGTACATTCCAAGTAACATTACATTTAAATTATTCCTAGTATCCATCATTTTGGAAGGGAAGTTTTTGGCCTTTAACCCCCACTGAGACTTTTTCCTGCAGTATTTCTATTGACCACTAAAGTGCGCCTCATCACTACATTGTCTGCGTGTTTTTATTTTTGGATTCTGGTTCTGGATGTTTTCTTCGAATTATTTGTAGGAAAACAGTGCACATAGATTTCCCCTTGTGGCCCTCTCTGCAATCAGAAAATGTTTTTCGATTAATGACATGTTTGCTTGTGTCATATGCAAATACTTTTTGTCAAATGTAATTTTTATGGCTCTTAATTGCGATGTTGTAAAAATACAATAAAATACAATAAGGTAATTCAATCATTTTTATTTACATTAAACAGCTAAACAGTTTATACTAAGGCACTAATTTGTAACGCTGTTGGACAGGATGTTTGTGGCTTTTCCCATAGAGATAGATAGAGGACTCTAGTGCCCAAATGTCTATTTTAGAATGGGCAGCGCCATTGAGCACTTTCACCATTTTGAAGTAGTCACTGGGTGGGACTTCCTATGGGTTAAGAAAGGATCACATAATTCCAACCAGGTCACCAGGAGGGATCAGCCAATGCATTATACTTGTGAACAAACATTCCATAACTGCAGGTGGCAGTAAATTGGCAAGCTTTATACCTGTTCAAACAACGACTCCAGGTGGCAGTATGCACCAAGAGGCCAGGGTTCCGGTCAAGAAGAATGATTTTGACTGCTCCCACAGTTTTGCTTCTGTACCACAGTTTAATCTTAAGGACCGGACCCTTTTTTTAAATTTTCGCCTAAAATGACATACCCAAATCTAACTGCCTGTAGCTCAGGATTTGAAGCAAGGATATGCATATTCTTGATACCATTTGAAAGGAAACACTTTGAAGTTTGTGGAAATGTGAAATTAATGTAGGACAACATAACGCATTTGATCTGGTAAAAGATAATACAAAGAAATATAACATGTGTTTTTTAGTACCATCATCTTTGAAATCCATCACTCACAGCCGAAGATATTAACATTTTATATTCATCAAATGTCTGCTCTGTTTTTGGATGATGTGATGACGTCATCCCTGCTTGCGCTCCTTGTGCGGTTGCATCCCAGATATAGACCGTCCATGAAATTAATCAATGTATGCGAAAGTGAGTAGATTACCTTGAAAACAACGGGCGGACATCTTGGATGTAGTCTTCAGTTCTTATTATATCTCAGTGGTATGCACACATTCAGTTTGTTTACCAAATCCTAGAAAATGGATTACTTCAAAATAGAGATGCCCTCAATTGCGCTGCCCCTGCTCTCACAAACGCCATAATAGTACATATACAATGATGCGATGTCTATCTAAGTCTATGGGCTTTTGCAGGCGCGCCATCTTTGCTGGCACCACGCATAGTTCCTGGCTTTCAGCGCGCACTATTCACTGATTGGATAGCCTGATGCGCGTTGCAGAGAAATTCAGCGAGGACAAAAACTACGCTCGCTCCAATTTACGGGGCGTGACAGTTGAACAACAACAATCAAGCTTCCGGTTGTTCCCCATTCTTACTAGAGAGTTCACTAGCATGTTCTTGTGAGCGTAAAATCAACAAGTTTATGTATAATAGATTTACGTGTACGCTAGGTACATTTTATTATTTTGTTTGTCGTGGAATAAGAGCACCGAAAGAGCTATTACTGACTTTGATACACCGCTTTATTTGACCATTACACTGCGGACAACTTCCAATACGGTAAAGACTGATCTAGTTAAGTTAGCTAATAATTGAATGAAATTAAGCATTCTATTGGACTTCGAATGCACGTGTTTTTTTCTGGAGTATTACAGAGGAGATGGCTATTGTTTTGTTCCCTTTTCACAGTTTTGTTGAAAGCTCATATATTCAACAATGTATTGGACAGCTGCAGTCAACATGCTTATGTTTTGTGTATTTTGTCTATCAACAGGGTTATTATGAGCGAAGGAGAGGTTTTCCATGAGAAGCAGCGACTGGAGTTGTGCGCCATTCATGCTCTAAACAACGTTCTGCAAGAACAAGTGTTCACCAAGGAGATGGCAGATGACATCTGCAAGCGGTGAGGTCACTTAGGTCAGGCGATGTGTGTGTGTAATGTCATCTTTAGGGGGTGGTGTTTTGGCTAAACAGGGTTCTTTGTGTCAATGATAACACACAGACTCTTCAATATGCAATCTCTGCATGTAAATCATCAAGTACTGCTATAAGCCTGTGATCCAAAGAGCACCCACCACACACTTTCTCCATGAGTTCCAAGAGCATGTGAATCTGTTTTTACCATGTTCCCCTCTTCCCCCTTCCTCCCCAGGCTAACTCCACAATGTGTGGTGAACCCTCACCGCTCGATGCTGGGCACAGGCAACTATGACGTCAACGTCATCATGGCTGCCCTACAGAGCAGAGAGTTGGCTGCAGTATGGTGGGACAAACGCAGGTCAGACTTCAATACCTCAGGCCCAGACAGGTTCGGAAGAGATGATTGGCAATGAAATACACCTGTGTAATAAATTCAAATCCAACCAAGTACTGCTACAGGTCACGAAGAGCTAAAGTTTTATTGACCAAAGAAAATATACTGATAAGGAAACTTCGCCACAGATTCTGTCTACTTCTACTGTTCATCACTGTTCCTCCCCTCACCACCACTGTGGCTCTGTTGATTTTAAACCAACATCTCCTTCCCTTTTCCTATTTCTCCCTCAGAACAGTACAGAGTCTCTGTGTTGACAAGGTCCAGGGGTTCATCCTGAACGTTCCGTCACGTGTCTCTCTCGGAATTGTGTCCCTCCCCGTCAAGCGGCGGCACTGGCTTGCAGTGCGCCAGGTTAATGGACACTACTACAACCTCGACTCCAAACTAAAGAGTCCTGTCTGCATCGGGAACGAAGCAGGTCTCCGGTGAGTGAAGGGAGGGACGACGACTATGCAGACATGTATTGCACAACTCCTGATCAAAGACACAGTATCTCCAACTTTACAGCTGATAGTGATAAATGCAAAAATATACAAATGCTAAACTTGTCATGCTAATTGTTTGCAAACAGAAATGTCCCTCTGTAATTTTTATTTACGTAGAGTTACCCTGTCAGGAACTCTTGAACGCAGCCCACAATTTGACTGTGGTAGACTACTAGTCAGTTCGATCTCATCCTGTTAGAGGAGTGGTCACATGGGGCTTACCACAGTGTCTGTTTGTTACAGTTTGTACTTTGCACTCTTGTAAATCAGTCTCTCTCACTCTCCCATTCGTTCTCTCTCCTTCACAACACTCCTCTTCTCTCTTTCTCAGTACATTTCTCAGTGAAGTTCTGTCTCCGGATGTGGCAGAGATGCTCCTGGTTGTGAGGAGGGACGTGGAGGAGTACGGAACCTGGCTGAACTCTGATGACCTCAGGAAGTGATTCCTCTGGCCTGGGCATTCCTTCATTCATTCAGCATGGGACTCAAAACTCCTGCTCTACTCTGGAAAAACAAATAACATTTTAGAAAACAAGAGGCGCTTAACAAAAAGTATATATTTCAGGAAATGCATTACCGGTTGCTGAGGAGTGTGGGCACTCTTACACACACAAAGTTCCAAAGATCATTTAAGATGACGAGGGATTTCTGTCCCAAATGGCTTGTTTGTAACAGTTTACTGGCTGTTGTTTGGAATTCTACACTACAGCTGCATCTATATATTTTTCCTTCTCTCTCTTCCTTCTTCCGCGGCTATGCACTGCACTGTCGAGGTAGATCAGTTAGAACTGGTTTGTCTTTGGTATTCTATGCACTGAGGAGGTACAGAGGAGGAACTGGATGTCATGTTGACAACTGACTGTGTGAAAATAATGCTTCTATGTTTGTGTTCTGTCTGCGTCTACATCTAACTATGCATATCCAAGTGAATGGGAGCACTGTCTTTCTGTTACACGCACTCAAACTACGCACACACAAACTACACGCACTCAAACTACACACACACTCAGAGGATATAAAGAAAATGTTATTTATATGTAACGATGTGTCTCGTCTTTGAGGTTCAGCAGTTGCATTCACAGTTGAGTGACTTAAACAAGGCCAAACTTTATTCATTGTTATTATTTTATTTATATTAGACTCTGGAGTGAAAAAGGATGCCATTCAAAAGGAGCATTGATTATACCATACAAACGCAATTCAAAGGTTAACAAGGTCAGTAGGCAAGGAGGGTGTTCAATGAAATCTGACATCACATATGTACATAACATCCTATAGAGACCCCGGAAACCCACTGCTATATAGTTATTATTGCTATTTACGGTAGGGCTACTGTAGCACCAGTGGCAGGAGTTTTATTGCTATGTGCCTACTGTCATTGCATGGGATTTGTAGTTCTAACGGTCTCGTGGTTGGGAGTTGTAGTTCTCTGTTCAGCCTACAAAGAGGAGGTACTATAGCCCTCTTGAATTTTCTTTTTAAGAGCAAAGTTTCATGAGGGGATGGGCAACTCCAGTCCTTGGGGACTTGGTGTCCCTTCTGCACCTGACTCCAATAATCGCCTAATCATGATCATTAGTTTAGTTTTGTCACCACTCCGGCCCCAAGGACTGGAGTTGCCCATCCCTGATTTATATAATGTCATCAACAGTGAAATGTATAGTATCAGAAGGTAATACAAGGGAGATACAGAATTTTCACCTATAAAAAGTAAATCAAATAAAAATTGCACGTTGAATACCAAGTGAGGAGAGTGCATATTCATTCACTCAAAAATGTGTCTTGTTTCTACGTGTCAGTGTTTCTCTACAACAAGATATAGATATAAAAACGTGAAAATAAACTGGTGCTACATTTAAAAAATATAGTACTACAATGTCGTAACGTCAATACCATTCTGGCTCGCCGCGCAACTGTTGACACTGGACAGACAAGGGGGATTGTAAGGGGTGACTTTGACCAAGTGAACCTGGTTCAGACCTCTTCATAATCATGCTACCTACTGTATCTATCTGACATTAGCTTACTGTGAGGTTCTACAGCAGGCCATTCAACCTTGTTGGTACTGACGTTACGCACCTTTAATTTACATCTAAAGCTCAATTTTGGGGGATTAATTATTTTTTCTTCATCTCAGTAAAGTGTTCATTCATAAGAAAACGAAAGAAAATTCTATACTTTTTTAAACATAAAAAAAATTAGCGTGAATACAGGTTCCTTGAATGGGTGGAGTTGGGGTGTGTTTGACTACCCCCGTAACCAGTCAGCATGCTGGGAGAGTACTGTACTTTCAGAAACAGCATTTTGATTCGATATGGGGGAGCCGCCATTGAAGATCCACAGAGGAGGGTGTGCAGAGAGAAGGGAGACAAGAAAACAAGAAATCTCCATTATTCAAATTTGTTTCAAAATCATCTCATGTATGAAGATGAGCACTCACGTGGTCACGTTATTCCCCTAGCAACAGGCGTAGAGGAGGTAGAAGTTATCCACAACCACTGATCCAGGGTCTTTACCTCCAAATGGTTAAGGTTAGGAATGGGTGTCAGGTAATCTGATCCCAGATCAGAGGTGGATGGAGGCAACTTCTACCTCAAGCACCAGGGACTGTTGTAAAAGTTAGGACTGGGATGGTAATGCTAGAAAGGACAAAGGTAGGGTAATGGTTAGGGTTAGGTCTCAGGTTTGTGGTCAGAAAGCACTGTATTTACGTCCATTCTAGCATGTCCAAAGTCAGAGAGGTGACAACCGACGGAGTTAGTTGTTAGGGGCAGAAAGTGAGCCTTCCCATTCAAGCGATAGTACACATACTTTAGGTTAGTTGATTAAAAAAAAAAAGAATGCCAGTTTACAGCAGGTGCGTAGACAGAATTTAGTTGGTAGATGGGCCTGCAGAAATTTGGATGGGCCAACGCTACCCAGGCCCACCCATGCCTACACTCCTGGCCTACAGGGCCCTGTGAGGTTGGAGCCACATCACCACCACTACCATCACCACCTTGACCATCACCACCACTACCATCACCACCACTACCACTACCATCACCACCACTACCATCACCACCATCCCCACTACCATCACCACCACTACCATCACCCCCATCCCCACTACCATCACCACCACTACCATCCCCACCATCACCACTACCATCACCACCACTACCATCACCACCACCAGTTAGTTAGATCCAGAATGTCTATTATCGACTAACGACAAACGTACAAATAACACCTCAAGTGACGGTTTACACGCATAGTGATGACAAATGACACAGATTAGGAAGTCACGAATACAAAGGAACTCACAGAGGGGGGTGGGGACTGCCTGTCAGTCAGGGGTAGGCTCTCATAGCCAGGGTTGCCATTGGAGGAAACGTTTGGAGTCCTGTATAGAGACAGAAAGAGAGAGGAAACAAAAGGAAAAGGAGGAAGGCAGAAGAGGAGGAAGAGGAGCAGGAGTGGAGAATGAGTGAGAGAGAGGGGAAAAAGGGATGAGACACATTGAGAAAAATGAAAAGAGGGAGGTGGACCAAAGGACGGAACCGAGGTGGGGTAAGAAGAGAAAGGGAGGAAGAGCGATTAGCGAAATGGTGATGTAGAAACGAACCTCCTTATAACTGGTGGCATTAGTGTTATTAGGGCACTACATCTACGTAGGCAGCGGGATAGCTGGTGGTTTCAGCATGGGGGACACAGATATTATACACACAGTCCACTCCTGATAAGTGCACTTTGGGAAATGCAAACTCATGTACAATGATGAAGTGCACATTTGTGTACAACGTGTACGTGCATTGCAACTTAAAACTTGAGACTTCACCAGTCCCAATTCAAAATACATTCATCTTTAATTGCTCTGGATATCCACATGCTCCACTTTAGTGCGTGCTTTCCAGACAGCCCCAAACCAGAGCATTTATCAGGAGTCCACTGCATTCTTATTGTTTATTGGGTACCTGGAATCTGAGTTACTTTACTCTGGGCAGTTTGGTCATGATACTGTTACTATTAGATCTAGGCTAGGGCCACTGACGATCAGTGTTTACAGCACCTGAATACACCAACTGGACTTGGCATTTAGTTATGTTCTACATGCTAAGGCATAAGGTAGGAAAGTACACTTCTTAGGGCATTAACTGAACTTGCAAAGTATAGAAAGAGAGTGAAAGAGAGGAAGAGACAGTGCGAGGGAGTGAAAGACCGAGAGAGAGTGAGAGAGTGATAAAGAAATAATAAAGGACAGAGACAGAGAGAGAGAGAGAGGTGAGAGTAATTTGAGAGACTTGATAACATGAGACTTGGACACCACAGTGTGGATGGTGGGTGAGAGTGATGGAGTTTTACCTAGGTCAACCTGAGCCTCATATCTCCACAGTATTAAGGCCTGTGTCTCAAATGACACCCTATTCCCCATATAGTGCACTACTTTCGGACACTTGGCCCAAAGTAGTGCACTATATGGTGAATAGGGTGTCATTTGAAACACACTCAAGATCTGTGAGTGATCGATCGGACCGGTCTATGTCTGTCTTGGAAGGCGCAACAGACCGATAGACAGACACACAGAAAGACAGACTTCTGGAGTTGTGTCTGTTTCTCTGCCTACCCTGCAGTCCACAGTAGACCTGTCTGTGTGTCTGTTTCTCTGCCTACCCTGCAGTCCACAGCAGACCTGTCTGTGTGTCCGTCTACGTTGCGTGTGTTTGCTTCCCCTGACGAAGTGATCCGTATGTGTCTATATGGAGGCAGAGTGATTCTGACTACTCAATCACTGTACATGTATGGGTGGATGTGAGGTAGAACTATATCCAATGTGTTCCAAATGTCAAATGTTTGCCATGTGTGTTCATGTATGCTAACATTACAGGGTGTGATGAAGTAAATATGTGTGTCTTTTCAAGCTGTGCATCTAAAACCTCTGTGTGTCTCTGTTTTGTGCCTATCCTTCACTTATGCTCGTTAACATAGCAGACTTAGTCAGTAGGTCTGTGTGTGTTCATGCACGCTCCACTACTCTTACTGGGCCTATATGAGTGTCCTGATCTTGTTGGCTTCAGTTGGGAGCTTCGAGTTGAAGTTACACCAAGGCACAGATCTAGGATCAGCTTACCCTCCCCCAAGTCTTCATCTTCAGCCACTATAGTAAAAAAACTGACCTTAGATCAGTGATTGGGGGCAACTTCATCTTATTCCCGGGGGGTCTCTCTGAGGCAACTCTGTCTGTCTGTCTGTCTGTGTGTCTGTGTGTCTGTGTTACTCACGGGAGGGGTGGCGCGCTAGAAAAGGGAGGAGTCCACCCGGCCCCCTGGTAATTATAGAAGGGGGGCAAGGCCCCTCGCTGAGACCCCGCGGCCGGCTGTCTACGTGCCTGATGGGAAGTGAAGGGGTCCTCGCTCTCGCTGTCCGAATCTTCATACTCCTCGGAATCACTGTCGCCCGTCGGAGAGAGGGGAGAGGAGAACTCATGAGAACAACAATTAGGGTTTTTAGTAACACTTTGTATGAACCTTTAAATCCTATGGAACAGATACGGAACACACTCTTCATGTGTGGAAGACAGCCACAACATCTGTGTACTTTTACCCTACTGTACAAGAAAACAAAAAAAATGTTGTAAAATAGTAATATACAGTACTGTGTAAAAGTTTTAGGCAGTTGTGAAAAAATGCTGTAAAGTAAGAATGCTTTCAAAAATAGACATGTTAATAGTTTATATTTATCAATGAACTAAATGCAAAGTGAGCGAACAGAAGAAAAATCTAAATCAAATCCATATTTGGTGTGACCACCATTTGCCTTCAAAACAGCATCAATTCTTGTAGGTACACTTGCACAAAGTCAGGGAGTTTGTAGGCATATAGTCAGGTGTATGATTAAACAATTATACCAAACAGGTGCTAATGATCATCAATTAATTTCTGCAAATGTTGGGGATTTGGTCAGAATGAATGGTCTCCTCAATACTGAGAAGTACAGGCAGATACTTATCCATCATGCAATACCATCTGGGAGGCATCTGATTGGCCCCAAATTTAATCTGCAGCATGACAACGACCCCAAACATACAGCGAACGTCATTAAGAACTATCTTCAGCGTTAAGAAGAACAAGGAGTCCTAGAAGTGATGGTACGGCCCCCACAGAGCCCTGATCTCAACATCATCGAGTCTGTCTGGGATTATATGAAGAGAGAGAAGCACCTGAGGCTGCCTAAATCCACAGAGCCCTGATCTCAACATCATCGAGTCTGGCTGGGATTATATGAAGAGAGAGAAGCACCTGAGGCTGCCTAAATCCACATGAGAACTGTGGTTAGTTCTCCAAGATGTTTGGGCCAACCTACCTGCTGAGTTCCTTCAAACTGTGTGCAAGTGTACTTAGAAGAATTGATGTTGTTTTGAAGGCAAATGGTGGTCACACCAAATATGGATTTGATTTAGATTTTTCTTCTGTTCGCTCACTTTGCATTTAGTTAATTGATAAATATAAACTATTAACATGTCTATTTTTGAAAGCATTCTTACTTTACAGCATTTTTTCACACCTGCCTAAAACTTTTACACAGTACTGTATATATTTTTTTTTATCTGTTAAATTAATGGGTTTGTGATGGTGCATTCAGCAATGTACTTTGGAATACAGACCTCCTGTTAATTTTACATCGATATTCGCAAATAGAAAAAATTAATCCCCTTGTTGATCCCTTAATCTGTTTTTCCCTTCATGTTTCTGGCTGTGACACAGTTGGAAGCTGTTTACTACAGACAGACAGAAGCTCTGACAGACCTGGAGGTACAGTAGTGAATTACATATCCATCCAGTACGTCAATCCACACCTAGAGATGCACCTCAATCTAGTACAACCTTACCTGACTGCTGAGCATATTCAGAGGAAATGTTCAACTATGATGTAGAAAACTTCAACAATAACATTATGACATCAATAACATATCTCCTTCTCTCTCTCTCACACACACACAGACACACACCTGGGGAAGCTTCTCCAGGCGCCGGGCAGGGAACAGAGGATGGCAGTGAAGGCCAGAGCCGAAAGGAAAGAGTAGAGGGAGAGGTAGAGCAATCCCTCCATCCCGTCATAGCACAGGCCTTTCAAAGAGTCAATATAATCCTAAGAAACAGAGACAGAAAGAGCAAAAAGACTTGAGAAAACAGCAAGAACACACCAGAAACCATTACACCCCATGTTAAACACTAGGCCTACCTTGTTGAGACCTCGACAGTTGAGTAGCGCCACTAGCTGGTGAAAGTTGCCCTCTGTGGCATTGAGAATCTGCTGAACCTCCCTGAGTGACTTCTACAATGACAATAGGTAAGGATAATATCACACTTAGTTTCATAAACATGTCACTGTGCTTTATATATTTGGCAGCCATTTTGTGTCATGGGTTGCACCCTGGCCCAGTGTGATGTACCTCTGCCTTGGGGACCTGTGGGAGAGCATTCCGGTCCAGGCTGGATAGGTGTGTGTGGATGCTGGAAAGGGCCCTCTGTGACTGGGTCAGCAGCTGCAGACAACAGGTCATTGAAAATATTGCTTAGCTTAGCATCATCATGCTAACACTGTATAATCTATAAACATCCTGATCAGTACCTATCAGAAAATACAAGTTTACTTACTGTCCTATATCAGTGCCACCAGGGTTGGAATTACAGAGCTGCCCAGAAATAATACTAACCCCCATATATTTACATTGGTCCAGCCCACTAATTTCAGGGCACTCAGAAGAGTCCATGTGTTATTGAAACCCTGATCCCCTAAAACCACTACTTGAGACACAGCATCTACAGAGAACAGTTACTACCTGCTGGAAAGGGCTGTTCATACGTCTGCTGCAGGTCAGGTAATAATCCAACACGTCTGGATAGGACAGAGGACAGCAGCAGACCATCAATCAGCAATGAATACAGTGTGTCAGGGCATTTCAGCATCAAAATGAATGGCTATATGAATGAAATGATCAGAGACTCTTTGTTAGTGTGCAGCGATGCACTACTGTACCTGAGCTGGTCCCAGAGTTGAAGTGGGTGGAGTTGAGCACAAACGTGTTGGGATCTGTACAGAAGTCACTGACAGCCTGGAGATGCAGAGAGAGGTAGAGGGGGAAGAGAGGTAGAGAGGGATATAGAAAGAAAGACATAGAAAGAGAGAGAGGTAGAGAGATACAGGGTGAGAGAAATGAAGGGAGAGATCACAAGGGAAAAGTTAACAGAGACACACTGACTGACTGACACACTTCCCTCAGATATCTGACTGCAGCACTTGGCCCACTGCCAGATCTATTGATTTACTGAGCGAATCACATGATGCAAAGATCTACTGTCCCTCTCATACTGCATAGACCTACTGTCCCTCTCATACTGCATAGACCTACTGTCTCTCTCCATACTGTATAGACCTACTGTCCCTCTCCATACTGTATAGACCTACTGTCCCTCTCCATACTGTATAGACCTACTGTCCCTCTCCATACTGTATAGACCTACTGTCCCTCTCCATGCTGTATAGACCTACTGTCCCTCTCCATGCTGTATAGACCTACTGTCCCTCTCCATGCTGCATAGACCTACTGTCCCTCTCCATGCTGCATAGACCTACTGTCCCTCTCCATGCTGTATAGACCTACTGTCCCTCTCCATGCTGTATAGACCTACTGTCCCTCTCCATGCTGCATAGACCTACTGTCCCTCTCCATGCTGCGTAGACCTACTGTCCCTCTCCATGCTGTATAGACCTACTGTCCCTCTCCATGCTGTATAGACCTACTGTCCCTCTCCATGCTGTATAGACCTACTGTCCCTCTCCATGCTGTATAGACCTACTGTCCCTCTCCATGCTGTATAGACCTACTGTCCCTCTCCATGCTGCATAGACCTACTGTCCCTCTCCATGCTGCATAGACCTACTGTCCCTCTCCATGCTGCATAGACCTATTGTGCTTTTCTCTTTCCATCTCGCTCTATCCCTCTCTCATCCTGCTTTTCTCCTCTCTCAACTGTTTCCTCCCTTTCTCTATTATCCTCTCTCTCTTTTCATTTACATCGATCCCTTCCTTTTTCCTCCCTCCTGATTCCCACAATGTAAAAAGAGCTGCAGGCACACAGACACAGAGCAAGGGGCAGGCTGACCAGGAGAGGGAGTGAGAGACCCAGACACACACAGAGAGAGAGAGAGAGAGTCGGTCCAGGGCAGTTTAGACCCACAGCTGGGTCATTGTTTGTCTGTCAGTGGCCAGGGACAGAAGGGCTCTGTGTGGACCGCTGGACGGGCTCTGAGACATCTCCAGCCAGCTCCACATGACACTGGTCTGCTTGAACCAGTCTCCCTCCAGGCCTTTCAAGCTTCTTTGATAGACACAGGGGCGCGCACCTTTTTTCATAGACACAGGGGCGCGCACACACACACAATGTCTCCCCCCCACTGCCCCTCTCTCCTGACAAACTTCCAAGGCATGGATTTGGAATGGGACAGTTGCAAGAAAGAACACTCCCTGGCAGTCGTCTCAGCAAATGTCATCAACAGTTCTATATTCTTGGCTCGCTGCCAATTCTTTATCAAAGTAATATTAAATAAAGATCTCTATGTTCTCTATTCCCTCCAAATGTTTATTTGATTTATATTTAACCTTTATTTAAATGCCATAATAATTTGTTGCTTTTACTGTAATGATGTGTTGTTGTCTGTGGTGTTGTGGTAGGCATCAATCAATAGAATGGCCAAGATCATGTCATAGCATCAAATGTTGTTGTTTTTTTACTGTCACTGGCTGTCCCACTTGTCCCATTTCTACACCACCCTAAACAAACACTTTCTCCAACCCCCTCTCTGTGGGTTCTGGTGAGTCTTTGGAGAAGTTCTCACAAACCTCTGTCTCTGTCTCTGTCTCTGTCTCTGTCTCTGTCTCTGTCTCTGTCTCTGTCTCTGTCTCTGTCTCTGTCTCTGTCTCTGTCTCTGTCTCTGTCTCTGTCTCTGTCTCTGTCTCTGTCTCTGTCTCTGTCTCTCTCTCTCTCTCTCTCTCTCTCTCTCTCTCTCTCTCTCTCTCTCTCTCTCTCTCTCTCTCTCTCTCTCTCTCTCTCTCTCTCTCTCTCTCTCTCTCTCTCTCTCTCTCTCTCTCTGGGACTCTCTCTCTCTGGGACTCTCTCTCTCTGGGACTCTCTCTCTCTGGGACTCTCTCTCTCTGTCTCTGAAAAGCACTTGTGTTCTTCTTCCATCTCCCTCCAAGCCACACACACAGACAGAGAGAGAGAGAGAAAATACACAGAACACACCTACACACTCATTTCTGCCCCATTTTCCCTCCTTCTTGGTCCCCTGCCATGACTGCAGTGTTCCCTAGGAGGCCAGTCTTTTCACAGTTTAGCACAATGGTCACAGAGACACACTGAATGCAATACAGAAACACATACACACACATGCAGACAGACACCAACAGAAGTACACAGCAATTCTGTTCTGGCCGGGACTTCTTTAAGACATTCCTGAGATACTCTTGAGCCAGCCATGAACGACCAACTCCCTCCCTTCCCCTCACCACCCCTCCTCCTCTCCTCCCTTTATCCGTCAGTACTCACCACCACAGTGGCAGTCTCCAGGCCCAGGGAGCCCCAGCTCAGGAACAGAGCCAGCCAGGCCAGCACCGTCATCCTGGGAGGAGAAAAACCACACACACAGGGGTCAGCTAAGCACCAAACAGCAACCATCATATATTAC
The DNA here is from genome assembly GCF_045679555.1 of Salvelinus alpinus. Taxonomy (NCBI): domain Eukaryota; kingdom Metazoa; phylum Chordata; class Actinopteri; order Salmoniformes; family Salmonidae; genus Salvelinus; species Salvelinus alpinus. Next base: position 31,730,274 of record NC_092089.1, on the reverse strand, counting down.
ACAGCCTATATAACACAGAGTCACAGAGCATTACAAACTCAGTGTTGTTCGATGCAATACAACACACAGGGTTTAACTGTCGGTCTCTCTGTGTGTGTGTGTGTGTGTGTGTGTGTGTGTGTGTGTGTGTGTGTGTGTGTGTGTGTGTGTGTGTGTGTGTGTGTGTGTGTGTGTGTGTGTGTGTGTGTGTGTGTGTGTGTGTGTGTATATGTATATGTGTGTGCTTACAGGATGAGGAGCCAGCGGGCCTGTTTGGCTAGCCCCAGCAGGATGAACAGACACACTAGGAGGTCCAGCAGCAACAGCAGCACGTAGGACAGCCACCTACAGCCCAGGAGATAACAGCCATCTCAGCAATAGGACACCATAGAACCACCCAATGCAGGGAATACACTTCCAAATACATTTCTATGGTGCTGAACGCAAAACTCAATCTTTCAGCAAACCACAAGGGAGTGATATACTGACACACGCCATGTGTGTTCTTAACACCCAATTTAAAACATTGAAGAAGACACTCCCACTCCCTCACCTGTAGTCCTCGTTGACCATCAGTGTGTTGGCTGCCCAGCCAGGGGAGAAGGGGCTTGGCATGACCCCTCCGACTGGTGCCACTGTGGGGGCCATGGAGGGGGGCACAGGGGTGAGGGCTGCTATGGGAGGATCTCCGCTATTGTTACTGCTGTTCCAGGCACCCCCATCAGAGGAGCGAGCCATGGTCAGAGAGGTGAGCAAGGACACCACGTTCTCTGACAGTCTCCTACAGTTCCGGGTGGACACCAAGTAGGGCTTACTGCCTGTAAACAGCTCCTCCATGGTGGTCAGGGGCCCGGCGATGGACAGCTGTAGCCCAGAGATTGTGTCTGAAACCTGGGGAGGCAGAGAGGGAGGGGTGGGGCAGGACAGGGAGGTGGAGGTTATGAGTCATACAATCAATCTCATGGTCATGTAATCATAAAGAGTTTGTAGTTGTATAATCAACAACATGGGGTGGGTGGAGATTGAATTACAATGAAAAACACAGAGGTACAGAGGAAAGAGGGCATCCATCACCCAGACAGATAAACCACTAAGTGACCGCGTGGGGACAGACATATAAACCACTGAGTGACCGCGTGGTGACAGACAGATAAACCACTGAGTGACCGTGTGGGGACAGACAGATAAACCACTGAGTGACCGTGTGGGGACAGACAGATACACCACTGAGTGACCGCGTGGGGACAGACATATAAACCACTGAGTGACCGCGTGGGGACAGACAGATACCCACTGAGTGACCGTGTGGGGACAGACAGATAAACCACTGAGTGACCGCGTGGGGACAGACATATAAATCACTGAGTGACCGCGTGAGGACAGACAGATAAACCACTGAGTGACCGCGTGGGGACAGACATATAAATCACTGAGTGACCGCGTGAGGACAGACAGATAAACCACTGAGTGACCGCGTGGGGACAGACATATAAACCACTGAGTGACCGCGTGAGGACAGACAGATAAACCACTGAGTGACCGCGTGGGGACAGACATATAAATCACTGAGTGACCGCGTGAGGACAGACAGATAAACCACTGAGTGACCGCGTGGGGACAGACATATAAATCACTGAGTGACCGCGTGAGGACAGACAGATAAACCACTGAGTTACCGCGTGGGGACAGACATATAAATCACTGAGTGACCGTGTGGGGACAGACATATAAACCACTGAGTGACCGTGTGGGGACAGACATATAAATCACTGAGTGACCGTGTGGGGACAGACATATAAATAACTGAGTGACCGTGTGGGGACAGACATATAAATCACTGAGTGACCGCGTGGGGACAGACATATAAATCACTGAGTGACCGCGTGGGGACAGACATATAAACCACTGAGTGACCGCGTGAGGACAAACATATAAACCACTGAGTGACCGCGTGAGGACAGACATATAACCACTGAGTGACCGCGTGGGGACAGACATATAAACCACTGAGTGACCGCGTGAGGACAGACATATAAACCACTGAGTGACCGCGTGAGGACAGACATATAAACCACTGAGTGACCGCGTGAGGACAGACAGATAAACCACTGACTGACCGCGTGAGGACAGACAGATAAACCACTGAGTGACCGCGTGAGGACAGACAGATAAACCACTGAGTGACCGCGTGGGGACAGACATATAAACCACTGAGTGACCGCGTGAGGACAGACATATAAACCACTGAGTGACCGTGTGGGGACAGACATATAAACCACTGAGTGACCGCATGAGGACAGACATATAAACCACTGAATGACCGCGTGAGGACAGACAGATAAACCACTGAGTGACCGCGTGAGGACAGAGATAAACCACTGAGTGACCGCGTGAGGACAGACATATAAACCACTGAGTGACCGCGTGAGGACAGACAGATAAACCACTGAGTGACCGCGTGAGGACAGACAGATAAACCACTGAGTGACCGCGTGGGGACAGACATATAAATCACTGAGTGACCGTGTGGGGACAGACATATAAACCACTGAGTGACCGCGTGGGGACAGACATATAAACCACTGAGTGACCGTGTGGGGACAGACATATAAACCACTGAGTGACCGTGTGGGGACAGACATATAAACCACTGAGTGACCGCGTGGGGACAGACATAAACCACTGAGTGACCGCGTGAGGACAGACAGATAAACCACTGAGTGACCGTGTGGGGACAGACATATAAATCACTGAGTGACCGCGTGGGGACAGACATATAAACCACTGAGTGACCGCGTGGGGACAGACATATAAACCACTGAGTGACCGCGTGGGGACAGACATATAAACCACTGAGTGACCGCGTGGGGACAGACAGATAAACCACTGAGTGACCGCGTGGGGACAGACATATAAACCACTGAGTGACCGCGTGGGGACAGACATATAAACCACTGAGTGACCGCGTGAGGACAGACATATAAACCACTGAGTGACCGCGTGAGGACAGAGATAAACCACTGAGTGACCGCGTGAGGACAGACATATAAACCACTGAGTGACCGCGTGAGGACAGACAGATAAACCACTGAGTGACCGCGTGAGGACAGACAGATAAACCACTGAGTGACCGCGTGGGAACAGACATATAAATCACTGAGTGACCGCATGGGGACAGACATATAAACCACTGAGTGACCGCGTGGGGACAGACATATAAACCGCACGCACAGTGCAGGGTAGATATTGTGCATGTCTGAAATTTGCTGGGAGGGAGGAGCTGGAGTACTCACCAGCAGATCGATGGAAGCCAGTGTGTAATTGGCTGTGAGAAGAGACGATGTTAACTGATATATCCCATCATTAGCCTCGCTGTTGCCATAGAAACCAACGCCTATGGCAACACTGCGAAAAGGGGAACAGGGATTGAGGGAGAGAGGGAGGGAGAGAGTCATGTTTAATTCAGTTTGTACTGTATGTACATATAAAATGAATTTGACACAACAAGATGGAACTGGCGAGAGTGATGTGAAATGTGAGAAACGGATGAATGAACGACCACAGGAAAACATAAGATAGCTTAGAAGAGTTTTAGCAGTGTCTGCATCTGCAGTCTTCAGTCGGCGTGATGTTAGAAACATAAAAAATAATCACATATATATCTCTCTGTTATTCAAATATTCAGATTAAAGCTTAGGCCAGATGTTCACCAAATCCCCTCGCACCCGAGGGCAATGGTATGACCCAATCTCCCACAAAGTATGTGACCCAGATTAGAGGAGGAGGTGTTTCATACAGTCAAACGTGTATGTTTTCTATGACAGCATCATGTGTGTCATATATGTGCTCTGATGCACAACTTGAAGAATAGGGTGCCATTTGATATTTTCCCACAATGCATTTCTAAAACTAAGATGTCTACTACCATGTCTCCCCTTTTTCATCTAAACAGCAAGAAGGTCGTGTATCAGAGAGAGAGATGACATCATCACGGCCGCAGGGGGGAACAGGACCACCATAACACATTGTGATATAAAGCAGTGACATCATCTCAGGCTGACAATGCAGTCCGATAACATGTGACTATGACAACGCTGTGCTGCTGAGACGGGAGGGGACATCAACATCATGCGGCGTCAGAGCTCAAGGTGTTTAACTGTGGGTTTTCTATACGAGAACCCAATCTGGCACAGTAAACCCCGCAAATTCTAATCTGGACCTCTAAACCAGTTCCACTTCATTCTTCTCCTCTAATCAGGGACTGATTAAGACCTGGGACACCAGGTGGGTGCAATTAATAATCAGGTAGAACAGAAAACCAGCAGTACTCCGGACCTCGTAGGGTAAGATTTGAATACCTGCTGCAATCTCCTCATGCAAACGTAAAATTAACATCCTGTCACAATGTGACTAAATGCCCTCATGACAGTGGATGACAGCATAGTCACCAGAGAGGGAACTGAGGAGAGATGATTCAATACGCTGAGATGGAACTTATGACATCATCATCACGGTGACAGGAAACCACGATTACATTTCCAAACCACAAACATGCTGTCACAAGCCCAAACACCTAACCTCAGAGGCCTGGTCCCTGTGGTCAAATGACAACTTGACCACGGTCAGTTAGGTCAACTGTCTGTGTCAGAGCAAAATACTAACACATTGTAAAGCAGGGACTGGACACTACTTTCTACAGTGCTCTGAAAAGAACTTACATCAAAACACACACATGGTTATTGGACCATTGGGAAATAATGAAAGTTAGAAGATGGTACTTCTGTATTATAAAAAGGATTCCCTTTCCTCTATCCTTATGACAAATGGTCAAATGGTTTGGTCACAGTTCATGAATACAACACTCATGACACTGATGTCACAAAGACGACAGGACATCACAATATCCCAATGGCCCGCTTAAAGAGGTCACAATGACATCACATTGACCCTGGCAGTGATGTCACAATAACCTCTCTTACTCACCAGCACAGTGTGACAGCCGCCACCGACACCCAGGTGACGCAGCAGATACCCCGCCCTTTCTTGCCTCCGTATCCGTGGCCCGTGCTGCCCTCTTCATCCTCCTCCTCTTCCTCAGATCCCTCGCTCCGGTCACCACGGCGACAGCAGCAGTAGTGTATAAGGAAGGAGATAATGACGAGGAGGGAGAGAACGAGAGCAATGGCCGAGAGACTAGAGAGGACCAGTAGAGTCTGAGGGGGGGGGGGGTCAGTAAATCAAATTAAACACAGCACTTTACAGACTGATGCTATGGTAACACTGTCATTGTACTTGATTGCATAATGGAAAATGCATTGCTAACATGCATTTTAACATGCTAACAGTAACATTATCCCTCTGGGCAAAAACCTGACATAACATAAAATCAATGTCCATATTCGGTTGATATTTAATTGCATTATCAACATGTGAATAAATCAACCCTTGAAATTCTGTTGTTGACTTCTGGTGGAAATCTGGTTCAAATTTGTGTATGTTTTATTTATTCATTTTTCAACCCCCCCCTCCCCCAAAAAATGTTGACCTAAAAATGTTGACAGATGACATTGATAAAATGTTGCTTCAACATATTTTTGCCGGCGGGATAGAATTGTATGTCAGAGACACATCATGCACCACTGTCTAACTAATAGAAGGAATGAAACTCCCATGAGCCTCCTCCACACCATTTGAGAGTCAAATATTGAGCCCAGACTGTAGCAGCTAGGGCTGGGTAAATGTATCAATATACTGTGTTATGGATAACAACAGGGATTCAGAGCAGCTGGGAGGTGCACGTGTCAGTCATGAGGACATCAGTGTATTCCCAGCCTTCATCATGGGAACCTCAATATTCTGCAAGAATCCCTACAATGTATTTATGCAAAATAGCTAAATAACAGGTTGATATTGTGCTACTGAAAATCGCAATATTAATTTACTGTATATGCCATTTAGCAGACACTTATTCAAAACAACTTACAGTCATGCGTGCATACATTTTACGTATGGGTGGTCCCGGGAATCGAACCCGCTACCCTAACAGTACAAGCGCCATGCTCTACCAACTGAGCTACAAAGGACCACAACATTCTTTGGTCCTATAATTCCACCGTGACAAATGGCGTACAGTCCTACCTACCCAAGCAGTGGAAGTGAAAGGTGATTAGAACATATAGTGTATAAAGTTATCCAGGGGACATCAACTAAAACGCTGGAGGATTTTTTCACACACACACACACACACACACACGCACACACACGCACACACACGCACACAAACGCACACAGGCACACACACACACACACAGGCACACACACACACACACACACACACACACACACACACACACACACACACACACACACACACACACACACACACACACACACACACACACACAAACAAACGCACACAGGCACACACACAAATGCATAGAGCATACCTACTGCATTCATTAACCAGTAATTGAATGTAATAATATCATTCCTGACTGTTTAACATACATAATGAACATGCTTAAGGGTTAAAAGCTACCTTGTCTCGCCACACTACTACCTCAGCTGCAAGCTGTAGTGAACATTAACGTTACTAAGCCCTGTCACATCTCTCCTGCATCTCATCATCAGCCTGCACTCTGACATACTAACATCTATCATACGCAACTTTACTGGAGAGTGCATTTAGCCAGAACACATATCTACAGCATTATCCCTCTCCATCTGCCTTTCACTCTCTCCCTCCCTCCCTCATTTTCCTCTCCTCCACCTTATCTCTTATCCCTCTCTCCGCTGCCTCCTGCTCTCTATAGCCCCCCCACCCATCCATGTTCCCCGTTCTCCCTCGCCTACTTTCTTTCTCCTCCACTCCCCCTCTCTCTCCCCCTCCCTCTCTCTCTCCCCCACACTCCCTCTCCCCACTCCCTCTCTTTCTCTCTCCCTCCTGCTCCCATCTCTCTCTCCCCCTCCCTCTCTCTCTCTCCCCCACACTACCTCTCCCCACTCCCTCTCTCTCCCCCTCTCTCTCCCCTCTCCCCCTCCCTCCCTCCCTCCCCCTCCCTCCCTCTCCCTCGCCCTCTCTCCCTCTCCTCCCCTCCCCTATCCCCCTCTCTTTCTTTCTATCCACGCCACTGCAACTCTATTAATAATCTGTGACCTACTTAAATACATTCACTGCCACCCTCACTTTCTCTATCCCTTTTTACTCTCTCTTTCTGTCCTGCCTTCTGTTCCCCACTACCTCCTCACATTCCTCATCCTCTCCTTTTTACTCTCTCTTTCTGTCCTGTCTTCTGTTCCCCACTACCTCCTCACGTTACTCATCCTCTCCTTTTACTCTCTCTTTCTGTCCTGTCTTCTGTTCCCCACTACCTCCTCACGTTACTCATCCTCTCCTTTTTACTCTCTCTTTCTGTCCTGTCTTCTGTTCCCCACTACCTCCTCACGTTACTCATCCTCTCCTTTTACTCTCTCTTTCTGTCCTGTCTTCTGTTCCCCACTACCTCCTCACGTTACTCATCCTCTCCTTTTTACTCTCTCTTTCTGTCCTGTCTTCTGTTCCCCACTACCTCCTCACATTACTCATCCTCTCCTTTTTACTCTCTCTTTCTGTCCTGTCTTCTGTTCCCCACTACCTCCTCACGTTACTCATCCTCTCCTTTTTACTCTCTCTTTCTGCCCTGTCTTCTGTTCCCCACTACCTCCTCACGTTACTCATCCTCTCCTTTTACTCTCTCTTTCTGTCCTGTCTTCTGTTCCCCACTAGCTCCTCACGTTACTCATCTTCTCCTTTTTACTCTCTCTTTCTGTTCTGTCTTCTGTTCCCCACTACCTCCTCACGTTACTCATCCTCTCCTTTTCACTCTCTCTTTCTGCCCTGTCTTCTGTTCCCCACTACCTCCTCACGTTACTCATCCTCTCCTTTTCACTCTCTCTTTCTGTCCTGTCTTCTGTTCCCCACTACCTCCTCACGTTACTCATCCTGTCCCTCTCATTCTCTCTCCAAATGCTTTCCATTTCTTTTGTCTTTCTCTACTGGCGGATCATTTGAGAATCCCTCTCTCGGTACCGTAGACATGTTGTAAACATGCAATGTGTGTGACGTAGGGAGTAGGGACGTAGAGCCACTGGAAGGGAATGGTGAAACCTAGAAATGAACAACACAACATTTGGTTTTGCTGTCTTTTTGCTGTCTTTGACAATACAACATTTTGCTGCTACTACTAGTGTCTCCAGATTAAAACACTCAAACCAAATCCTACTCAAACCGTACTGTGGAACTTTTACAATTGCATGACGATGATGAGAATGAATGTGAAATAAGATGGAGTCTGTAGTGGAGCTGATGGATGTAAACTGAACTGTGGTGGAGTTGAGGGATGTAAACTGAACTGTAGTGGAGCTGAGGGATGTAAACTGAACTGTAGTGGAGCTGAGGGATGTAAACTGAACTGTGGTGGAGCTGAGGGATGTAAACTGATCTGTGGTGGAGTTGAGGGATGTAAACTGAACTGTGGTGGAGCTGAGGGATGTAAACTGAACTGTGGTGGAGCTGAGGGATGTAAACTGAACTGTGGTGGAGCTGAGGGATGTAAACTGATCTGTGGTGGAGCTGAGGGATGTAAACTGAACTGTGGTGGAGCTGAGGGATGTAAACTGATCTGTGGTGGAGCTGAGGGATGTAAACTGAACTGTGGTGGAGCTGAGGGATGTAAACTGAACTGTGGTGGAGCTGAGGGATGTAAACTGAACTGTGGTGGAGCTGAGGGATGTAAACTGAACTGTGGTGGAGCTGAGGGATGTAAACTGAACTGTGGTGGAGCTGAGGGATGTAAACTGAACTGTGGTGGAGCTGAGGGATGTAAACTGAACTGTGGTGGAGCTGAGGGATGTAAACTGAACTGTGGTGGAGATGAGAACAGAACAGTGTAATTAAGTGCTAACAGTTTTGAGGAGACAGCCAGGTGGTGTAATATTTCTGATGACTTGAAATCCAGGTCAAGATTCTTCTGAGTAGTCTGGGCTCGTTTCCCTGTCAATAACTAGGCCACTTGCACCACTAGCATGAATAAGCTGTTTAAAAGCTCTAATAATACCACTAGGATTCTGCATATGCCGCTGCTTTATGGAGCAGTATTTAACATGAGGGGTGGGGGGGTTATGTATCATTGCGGTATCAAACTTGGTTCTCATTCTTACCAAGTGCAATACATCTTTTTCATTGAATCTTAGCTGTCTTTTATTGTCAATCTTGTTGTTTGAACCAAGAGATAACTTGAGATAAATATGAATCAATCAGTCGTGCTGTGTGATTTGCCAGTTGTAGTTTGCGATGGATGTGATTGGCTGTGGGTGTTTTCTGTTACCTGTTGGTACTCCCAGCTGTCGGGGATGAAGAGGTTGTCTCTCATCGTCATGGTGAGGTCCAGCCGGGGGAGGGCGTGGCACATCCTCACCCATAGCGAAGGGGTGTAGCTGGGCACGGTCGCCATGGCAGCCATACTCTATCGCCTAACCCCCCCTCCTCCACCCTGTTGAAAGGAACTAAGAGAAGGGTTAGAATATCAAAGGTGTGTAAGTGATAGACATATTCCACATTTCCACGCCAGTGGCGGACCAATGATAAATACTATGAGTAAACAAAGCCTTATGCTGTATGTGGTGCCGGGTGATGGCTATTGCAACTGAAATGTTGTCTGTCTACCACTCCTTCTTATACACTGTGGTCGAGACAGGGAAGAAAGATAAGATGTTTCAGAACAACCCTGCTGAGGAGGCAGGCAGGGAGGGAGGGAGCGAGGGAGCAAGGGAACTAGGGGACATCACCTCACCAACCACCCCCCCTCCAGTCTGTGGGAGAGCCAGCCAATGGTTGAACAGTTGCCAGACATGCTCATGTTCACTGAAACTTCCTATTTCATCAATCAGTGTACTGTAGGTGGGTCAGGACAATGTTAAGTTTCTCCTAGACTCTGATCTAAGGTGATGTTTACATTGTCTTCTCCTAGACTCTGATCTAAGGTGATGTTTACATTGTCTTCTTCTAGACTCTGATCTAAGGTGATGTTTACATTGTCTTCTTCTAGACTCTGATCTAAGGTGATGTTTACATTGTCTTCTTCTAGACTTTGATCTACGGTGATGTTTACATTGTCTTCTCCTAGACTCTGATCTAAGGTGATGTTTACATTGTCTTCTCCTAGACCACATCAAACTCATTCCACAGAGTTCTGAGTGTCTGCGGGTTTTCGCTCTACCCTTCTACTTGATTGATGAATTAAGGTCACTAATTAGTAAGGAACTCCCCTCACCTTGTTGTCTAGGTCTTAATTGAAAGGAAATAACAAAAACCTGCAGAAACTAGGCTGCCCGTGGAATGAGTTTGACACCCCTGTCCTAGACTCTGATCTAAAGGTGAGGTTTACATGGTCTTCTCCTAATACTTAAAGTAAGGAATTGTGAAAGTCAAGGTAATCTAATCCTAGATCAGAGCTAAGGGCTTGTACCTGGAGCGAGGAGGTATGCAGGGTGAAACCCTGTGGAGCACAAACCACAGAGCAAGAACAGACATTGATAGTTATTTTTGCTCAGCTTCTAATCTACATTTGGATCAAGGTCGTGGTCAATTCCATTCCAATTCATTCAAGGACAGAAGTGAAATTCATCTGGCTGAACTAACTGAATAGAAATGGGACCTGCCAAAAACCTGGATTGGATGTGCGCGATTCCTCTCTTATCCAGGGGACATCAACTAAACCAACTACCCCGTCATCTCTACTAACATCCTACTTCATCATACTCCTCAACCTATGGGAGCAGAGTAGGGGAGATAGTGGGAGGTCCAGTGGCAATCTCAGCCACACCACACAACCAGCACTATATAGTGGAGGCAGAGTTGGGTCAATACAAGAGGGAGATTCAACCGCCATCAGACCAACTATCAACACAACACCCCACAGCACTGATTGTGCAGATTAAGAGAATAGCAGGGTTTTACAGTTGAAGACAAGAGGGTTTCAAGAGAGCCTATGAGAAGAGATCAGCACAGACTAGACCATTGACAGGAGTTGTACTGAGGAGTAGAGACAGGGGGTTGTACAGTACTGCTCTACATACAGCGAGACACAGAGGAACGTTGAGTAAAGACACAATAGTGTATTTGATGGCGTCTATCAGGGAGGGATTCTTAGATTTGGATTCTGCACCAGGCTCCTATCTTGGTTTTGCTGTCTTTGAATGTTTAGAACATTCAGCATTGTATCACATGAATTCTCAGCCTTTTTAATGATCCATCTGTATGAGCACACAACACTACATTTGAATAGAAGCACTACACAATACTAAATATGATCAAGAATCACATAGGACCATATCTGATCTATTTTAGAAATATCAATCCAGTCTTTTTACTGTAGCAGTCATTTCAAATCAATGACGCCTCAACGGACATAATAAGTCCAGGTGTTGGGGTCATTGTTTGGGATGTGTGTGTGTGTGTGTGTGTGTGTGTGTGTGTGTGTGTGTGTGTGTGTGTGTGTGTGTGTGTGTGTGTGTGTGTGTGTGTGTGTGTGTGTGTGGTGTGCGTTCATGTGGATTTGGGGCATCCCTGTCACAGAGAGGGTTAAACAGACAACCCAGACAGTCAATCCCAAACTCATTAGAATAAGCCTGTTCACCTTAATGGCTCCAAACCCCCAACGGTCACTAACAAAATCAATGCCAACACTCTGTTTCACTTATGAACAGTGGGATCAGAATGGTTTCACACACTGCCGTCCATCCCCTCACACTGAGGCTGTCAACAGACTGGTGTTATTGTTGTAGTCTCCATTGTTATGGCTGACTGATGGTATATCAACAAACAGGATTTTTCATATTTATAGTCTTGAATTATTCGGCTGTGAGGGTGGTAAAGGAGGTTGTCACATTAGGTGAATTATAGGAATGTTGTTGTGTGGTTAGACTATAGTGTGAATTTAAATTAAATTCATGTTACTTGGAAAAGTCTACATTAATAATTTTTGGCAATTATCATAAATCTATCTGTCTGTCTGTCTGTCCACAACCAGATATGGTGTCAACAATGGGAACTAGTGCTAACATGAACCCAGAAAGGGATAGAGGGGGCACCAGGGAGGGAGCACCTTGGAGGGAGCAGCCTGAGCTGAGCAGTGGTCCAGCAGTAGTTGTCAGAGGGAGGCAGGGAGGCAGGGAGGCAGGCTCAAGTTGACGTGATGCTTCCTGCCAGCTTGTTATCATGCTGGTTACCATTGCATAACTGAAGGCAAATAACAGGGAGTTTGCACTCACGTGATAGGGGGAGCAAGGAGAGAAGGGGAGAGGAGAGGGAAGAAGGAAACCCAAACCACAGCCTTCTGTGCTGTGCACTAGCTGCTTCAAAACCAACAAGAGACTCCCAGGAACAACAAAGCCGAGGAGAAATGGATAGAATACAGTAGAATAGACATCAACTATCTGTCACTGCACTGAACCAAGCCGAGTGACTCAGCCCTGGGAATGGCTCTGTTATGAAACAGTCACTCAGCTATTTGTATTGAGGGAGACTCCAGAATATGTTTCTCCACGAGGCCATTTTGTAAGGCGGTTAATGAGGAAGACTGAGGATGTGCAGCTGGGAAGAAAATCCTCTTTAGACAGTAAAGCCACCTTCTCCTTTATCATGTATTGCACCACATATTCTCATTACTACACATCACAAACAACAGCTTTCCTCTGGGCCACTGGGTATGAATAATGACATGCAACAGAAATCATCATGCCACACGTTAAGGCCCAATGGTCTCCCTAACGACCCCTTAAGGACACTCTTAATGATTGCAATTTATGAGACAGTTATATGGCCCAGTGATACACACCACAGCCCAGTTATCATCAGTCAGTGGGGACATGAACGGCCCATTCAGTGAGGACTGTAATGTATCTACACTACCGTTTGGGGTCACTTAGAAATGTCTTTGTTTTTGAAAGAAAAGCAAATTTTTTTGTCAATTAAAATAACATCAAATTGTCAGAAATACACTGTAGAGATTGTTAATGTTGTAAATGACTATTGTAGCTGGAAACGGCAGATTTTTAATGGAATATCTACATAGGCGTACAGAGGCCCATTTCAGCAACCATCACTCCTGTGTTCCAATGGCACGTTGTGTTAGCTAATCCAAGTTTCTCATTATAAAAGGCTAATTGATCATTAGAAAACCCTTTTGCAATTATGTTAGCACAGCTGAAAACTTTTGTTCTGATTAAAGAAGCAATATAACTGCCCTTCTTTAGACTAGTTGAGTATCTGGAGCATCAGCATTTGTGGGTTCGATTACATGCTCAAAATGGCCAGAAACAAATAACTTTCTTCTGAAACTCGTCAGTCTATTCTTGTTCTGAGGAATGAAGGCTATTCCATGTGAGAAATTGCCAAGAAACTGAAGATCTCGTACAACGCTGTGTACAATTCCCTTCACAGAACAACGCAAACTGTCTCTAACCAGAATAGAAAGAGGAGTGGGAGGCTCCGGTGCACAACTGAGCAAGAGGACAAGTACATTAGAGTGTCAAGTTTGAGAAACAGACGCCTCACAATGTCCTCAACTGGCAGCTTCATTAAATAGTACCAGCTAAACACCAGTCTCAACATCAACAGTGAAGAGGCGACTCCGGGATGCTGACCTTCTAGGCAGAGTTGGAAAGAAAAAGCCATATCTCAGACTGGCTAATAAAAATAAAAGATTAAGAACGGCAAAAGAATCACAGAACCTGGACAGAGGAACTCTGCCTAGAAGGCCAGCATCTCGGAGTCAGTTGTTTTGCGGGTACTATTTAATGACAATAGTCATTTTAATTTTTTTTATTTGTAATTTTACCTTTATTTATACATCTCTTTTCCAAGAGAGACCTGGTCCAATAGCATCAGAGGGAACAACATTTCAGACAAAACAACTTACATACAGTAACACAACATTCAACAAAACTATAAACACACATACAGTACAACAAAAACATTGTACATTAAAAACACAAACGTCTTGACTAAAAACAGCTGGCCTAAAAACAATTACACTCTTTTATGATATATACATCGATCAAGTGTTTAAACTCCACCAACGAAACTAGATCATCACATTTTAAAATGTTCATGACAGAATTCCAGGACCACGGAGCTAAGTAACTAAAACTATTTCTACCATGTCCTGTTCTAATTTTTGGTACTGTTAGAAGCAAATCAGAATGGGACCGTAATTTATATTTATTTACTGACCTGACTAAAAAAGAACAGAGATAAAATGGTATTTTACCCAATATGGCCTTATAAATCAGTGTATACCAGTGTTTAAGCCTACGCAAGGTCAATGATGACCAGCCAACAGCGCTGTAGAGATCACAATGATGTGTTAGACGTTTCTGATTTGAAATGAACCTGAGGGCTGCAGGATACACTGAATCAAGTGCTCTCAGGGTAGTGGCTGAGGCCTGCATATATATAACATCACTAAAATCTAAAACCGACAGTAATGTACATCATACCAGCTCCTTCCTGGCCTCAAAAGAAAAACATGCCTTATGCCGGTAATAAAATCCTATTTTCAGCTTGAGCTTCCTTATCAAGTTCTCTACACCCAAATATTTGTACACTTTAACTTGCTCTATAGTATGTCCAGCCAATGTAGCAATGACATGATTTGTAACATGCCTGGCATTTGAAAATACCATGCATTTTGTTTTACCCGAATTTAGAATCAGCTTTAAATCATAAGATTCTGTTGTATGATGTTAAATGCTCTTTGGGCATTTACAAAAGCTAAAGATAAACTACTACCACTTGAATAAAGAACAGTATCATCTAGATAAAAATGAACATCCTCTGTTTCAATAAGATCCCCAATGTTGTTGATATACAAAATGAACAACAGTGGGCCCAAAATAGAACCTTGCGGAACACCTGAGCACACCTCTATGGACTCAGATTTACAACCATCCGCCATTACACATTGTGTACGATTTGATAGGTAATTTATAAACCAATCTAGAGCATGACCTGTAATTCCACAACATTTTAACCAACAACATTAACAACGTCTACACTGTATTTCTGATCAATTTGATGTTATTTTAATGGACAAAAAATGTGCTTTTCTTTCAAAAACAAGGACATTTTTAAGTGACCACAAACTTTTGAACGGTAGTGTATAAATACACATTTCCTTTTCATAACCACAACAGACTCTACAAGAGGTTGAATTGTTTCTTATAAAATTCATATTTAAGTTTCAGTTGAAATTCATGTTTGTGTAAAAAAGAATGTCCCATCAGGATCACGTACGTGCACGCACACACACACACGTTTGTTTTACTATCCTTGTGGGTAACGAAGAAAAAAAAATCCATTCAAAATCCTATTTTCCCTAACCCTTAACCCTGACCTTAACCCTAACCTTAACCCTAACTGTAACCCTAACCCCTAAGCCTAAAATAGCCTTTTTACTTGAGGGGACCAGCAAAATGTACACAATTGTCCAAATTTTGGATACAAGGATAGTTAAACCAAACCATACCATACACACATACACACACATTTCCCCAAATCAATGAAGGATTGAGTGCATTCAGCTGCAGGCTACTCAGTGCTTGTATAATCAATAAATCCAACATGGAGCTTTGGAGTGTACAAGAGTATAACATACAGTACCAAGAAGATGGACAAATGCTCCCACACTAACAATCTCATTTAGAAGCTTGCACAAAGTCAAATGTAGCATTTGAGAGAGGTTTGCTGAAGATGAAGCTAAGCAAACTATTCAGTGGATACAATGTGATATTTTATTAATATAAATAAAATATATCTTATCAACTATGATAAAGTAGAGAGATTGACAAAACAATCCAAAACAGAGTGAATCAAACTAACATGGTTCAACCTCAATGTTTATAAATAATTTCCTAATTTCAACATCAGCCACTTCACACACATTGCGTAAAAATCCAAACATTTGATGTAAAACCCAGGCTTCTCTCCACCTTCCATCATTGAACATAAATTGCAATGGTCTAACAGTGCATGATGAATCTATTTCACTTGACTGCCCATTAATCTTGTAGAATACACAGACAATTCACCCATGGTGAATGAGTGATTGAAGTGTGATCCGTTTCTTACCTTTGACTGTAGCGTTGGGAGGGTGTTCTGCTATCTCTTGCTCTTCTCTGGTGTTCCGTCAAATATCTACACACTCACTGAGGTATACTGTTGCCAACCATCAACGCTAGATCCTCTTGGGAAAAAAACAGATCCTGAAATATATAGGTTTAGGGACATGAACCCCAAAAATATGTAAAATGTAAATAAACAACAAGGTCTGTTTTTGTTTTTGAAATATTAAACAGCCTGTGATTGTATGGTTGTCTGGTAACAGTGGAGAGGTGATTGTGTTGATGGATAAGAGAGGAGCCCTCAGCGCAAGAGAGAGAGGAGAGAGAGGGAGGAGAGAGAGGGATTAGGATTGAGAAGACACCCCAGAGGGACCCTTATCGTCATGTCGGAACCCCATGCAGGCAGCAGATCGCTCAGCCAGGCGACTTCACAACAAGGCAACGACACGATTGTGCCCAGCGATAATGAATCTGTTGACGGGGATTAGGGCTCCGTCCACTCTCAGCTCACACAAATGATGATGCTGCTGGGCGATACAGACACAGCTCTAACTGAAACCCCCATCAACACCCAGTCACACACACAACATACCAATCTCTACACTCTCAGATTAGGAGGGAAAAATCTGACCAAAATCAACAAATCATCATAAAAAATCTACGATTGTCTAAATGCAAACATACAAAACGAGAAAAGATCCAATTATTCGAGTTTGAGTTACATTTCAGATTTCTGCACAAAAAATCCACAAAATATTTGTTGAAGAAATCTCCTGTGTGGTTAGGCAGGGCAGTGTTTGGCTGTGTTGTGCAGAGAGGAAGGGAGAGGGAGAGGTAGAGATGCACATATATTTAGGCAGAAGCAAATAAGCACACCACTTAGATGGATACTGAGAGCAAGAGAGAAGGGGAGGGAGGGAGCAACAAAGATATTGTGAATAGGAAAAAAGATGGGTTGTCAACTGGGCAGTGAGGGAATGTGAGAGAAAGAGGGAGGGATGGAGGGAGGGTGAGCGATGAATAGAGGGAGAGGGGAGTTGCAAAACCAGTTGAGTGGAGACTGCAAAATAGTATCAACACCATGATTCAACAACAACCAGAAAAAGCAGAGATGGAGAGAATGAGAGTGATGGAAAGATGAGAGATGATCTTCCATGACCGTGGGTGATTTGACTGAAAAAGAGGGGGATTACAAATAAACAATAAAA
This sequence comes from Salvelinus alpinus, assembly GCF_045679555.1. Taxonomy (NCBI): domain Eukaryota; kingdom Metazoa; phylum Chordata; class Actinopteri; order Salmoniformes; family Salmonidae; genus Salvelinus; species Salvelinus alpinus. Next base: position 31,712,926 of record NC_092089.1, on the reverse strand, counting down.
ACAAAGAGAGAGCGGGTGGAATGAGAGACCAGGGTGTTTGTGTGCCATTGGAGGATGGGGGAGAACGAGAGAGCGAGAGGGAGGGGTGGCGTTCGTTTTTCTGTGTCACTGAAAGGGAGTGGGGGAAGGGAGTCAGAGAGATAATGCGAGCAAGGGAGCGTACGGGAGTGAGAGAGGAAACACACTAGTGTGCGTGTATCTAGGAGGAAAAGGGGGGAGAGACAGAAAATTAAATTACGTATGCAAGAATTACTCAGAGAGTTAACCGTGCCTCCATGGCTCTCATTCAGACCCAGCACTATACTGTAGCAGCCATCCTCTCCCCTATATCTCCTCTCTCAAGCCCCTCATCCTATCCTCCCTTTGTCCCTCTCTCTCCTTTGACATCCGTCCCTCTTCACTCTCCATCCCCCTCTCCATCTCTCGCTCCTCTCCATCCCTCTCTCTCCTTTCTCATCCCTCCCGCTCCTCTCTCCATCCCTCCCTCTCCCCATCCCTCTCTCTCCTTTGTCCATCCAGCTCTCTATCCCTCTCCTCTCTCTCTATCCTCCCTCCATCCCTCTGCTGTTACACAGAAATATCACCACTCAGACATTCACAAAAATTACAAGTTCAATATTTAATGTCCTTGGCAAACCAAATCCAAAAGGTCATAATTCTTTGTAAAAGCAGACATTTTACATGATCAACGTAGCAGTGATCAGTGGGTTTCTGTTGGATTATATTAAAATATTCATATTAAATTAATCTTATTACAATTATAAAATCATCTCTGTAGCTGCAAAGTAAGAATTGATTGGTTGAGATGCAGTTACCATGATGGAAAGATAATATTTCAGCCATTATTATATTAAATACATTACATTATTACATCAGTAATAAAGTCTGCTAAATTAAATGTAATGTGGGTGTCCCTCCCTGTGAAAGCTATAGACATTGATGGATTCTATTAAAATGTAACATGTTTCAAGTTAAACTGTAGTTTGTTTGTATCCTGTGTAGTGAATGATTACTGTGAGTATTAATGGTGTTCAGGCCATGAAACTGTGTGTATGCTCATTTAGAAAGGTTGTTGACCTAATCAGATAACAGGAAATTACCTAGGATCAGAGAGCAGGGTCAGGCCCAGAACAGAAGATGGACGGGGATTCTCTTGGTAATAAACACTTGAAACTTCTCTTGAGCTTTTGGTCTCAATTCCTTATTGCAAAGAGGTTGTAATAGCATTTTTCTTCTTAACAACAAGGTACAGTAAATTAGTCATTACAATTACAGCTACTTCATCATGGTCCGTAGCAGATAGAGGCACTTCAGGAACATTGGGATTTCATATTTTAATCAATGGAGTAATTTTCAAGCTGCAATACGAAACTTTTAGGAAGAGCGACCAAATTCACATAGAAATGTGAGTTATAGATCTGTCATTGTCATTGAAATCTAAGAAGTGGTAGATCTGTTCTGTGTGGTATTTCTATGCTCCCCATTCTTAAGTTTCATTGTTGTGTCTTTTACTTCCGGTTTTGTACACCAGCTTCAGAAAGCTGAAAATACAATATTTTATATCAAAAGATATTTCACAGCGGTTTAGATGGTACAATGACTCTCTACACAAAACCAGCAATGATTGCTTGTTTTGTCACAAACTGAACTTAGGCAAACTATTTGAATTTCAGCAACCAGGAAATGATTTCTGCATATTGCACCTTTAAATGTAAAACTATGGAGACTGTGAGGTGTGGAAATGTGGGTTCTGTGCTTTGTAAAATAGCACCTCCATACCTAAACAAACACACACCTACATCTCACCGGAGATTGACCAAACACAGTGTCTCATAAAACCCATCCCCAGTCATCCCCATGCTACACAGGTGTAGCCTATTTATAGGCAGTCGCCCAAAATTCACCCCCTTACCCACCTTCAGCTCCCCCACCCCCTCAAACACCCTCGCCCCCTCCCGGTCCTTCACCTTGGCCAGGGTGAGATGGTAGCGTGGGTTGAAGGAGTCCCTGTGCAGCCAGCCCTGCTCTCTGAAGGCCTCCTGTAGGCCAGCGTTCAGCTGCTGGAGGTGGGGCTGAGGCTGGGGGCTCAGGTAGAGAACCTTCCCACCAAAGTTCTTCAGTTTCAGGGGGAAGGAGACGGCCACAGGGGGGTTGCGGTCCAGGTAGGCGAAGCGTTGGAGCATCTCCCCAGCAGCAGTGACCTCGGCTGGGCCGGGGAGGACCAGGAGACAGAGGGTGACGTGGAGGGAGGAGGGGGGCAACCAATGAGGGGCGGATGAGGGGAGGAGGGAGGTGAGCTCCTCCTGAAGGTGCTGGAAGGAGGAGAGGATGGAGGGAGTGTTGGCCCGGAAGGTGATGAAGTGGGTGGGCTTACGTTTGGAAGGCCGGCCTCCACCCCTCTCTGTTCTCTGCTCCACAGGCACAGACGGACACTGGGCTAGGTCTGGGCCTTTCTCTCCATCCCAGTAATCTTTCCATTCTTCCTCCTTCTCACCTTCCTCCCCCCTGCTCTCGCTTTCTCTCTGGGATAGAGACATCTGGTCTGCTATGACGACTAAAACGGAATCCTTCCCAACTTCCTCTTCCGAGGGTTCTGATTCTCTTCCTGCTTCCTGTTGGTTCAGTGGAGTACTTCCTGTGCCTGGTCTGGTCGACTCAGGCATCTGAATACTTGTCTTGCTCTGATTTCTTTCCTCCATGTGTCCGTTTTCAACATCCTGTTTTATCAGGGACTCGTCACTCTCTTCTCCCTCCTCTGTAGTGATGACGCCATCTTGTTCTTCTCTTGATTCACGGTGGTCGTTTTTTGGGTCTTGTTGTTCAACATCTTGTGTCCCTGCCAATAAACAAGCAGATTTTGAAGGTTAACCAAACATTATGACAAAAACATGTTATAGACTAGCAAAGTGAAGTAGAACAGTATGTTAATCCAGGTTCTAGAGCTGTGGAAATCCCAACCTTCCTGCCTACCTTCCTCCCCCCTCTCTCCCTCCCTCCCTACATTCCTCGCCCTCTCTCCCTACCTTCCTCACCCTCCCTCCCTCTCTCCCTACCCCCTCTCTCCCTCCCTCCCTACATTCCTCGCCCTCTCTCCCTACATTCCTCACCCTCTCTCCCTACCTTCCTCACCCTCCCTCCCTCTCTCCCTACCTTCCTCCCCTACCCCCCCCCCTCTCTCCCTCCCTCCCTACATTCCTCGCCCTCTCTCCCTACCTTCCTCACCCTCTCTCCCTACCTTCCTCACCCTCTCTCCCTACCTTCCTCCCTCTCTCTCCCTACCTTCCTCACCCTCCCTCTCTCTACCCTCCTCCCTCGCCTTCTCTTCCTAGCCCTCTCTACCTACCTCCCTCACCTTCTCTACCTCGCCCTCTCTCCCTCCATCCCTCGCCCTCTCTCCCTACCTTTCTCCCCTCCTCCCTGCCTCGCCCTCTCCCACCCTCCCTCTCGCCCTAACTTCCTCACCCTCCCTCCCTCTCCCCACCCTCCTCCCTCGCCTTCTCTTCCTCCCTAGCCCTCTCTCCCTACCTCCCTCGTCCTCTCTCCCTACCTTTCTCCCCTCCCTCCCTCTCCCTCTCTACCTTCCTCCCTCGCCCTCTCGCCTTCCTTTCCCTCGCCCTCTCTCCCTACCTTCCACCCTTCCTCGCCCTCTCTTACCCTGCTCTTGCTCCTCCTCCTGCCCAAAGGGGGGCGCCAGACACTGTCCAGTGGATCCAAACACCCTGTCAGTCCTGTTGTTGCGGTCCCAGACTCTACGCCCTCTATGGGTGAAGTACTGAATCCTATGTCTGGGCAGGGCTAGCTCAGAGGAGTAGTCACAATCGCAGGGGTCGGTGTCCCAGTTGAACTCAGAGAAGGGCCGCTCCAGCACCCCAAGGAAGCGGTCCACGTACCCCACCACAAAGTCCGCCGGCTCCACTGACGGGTCCCACAGGATCCGAGAGATGACGTCATCGGCTGTACGCATGCGGGGCTTCTTGGTTGATCCTGAGGGGAGAAACACTTTGTTAGTTTGTTATACTTAGTTTGCAGTAAACAGGTATTTTAGTGGGTTCTCATATGTTCAGTTAGATTTAATGGAGGGAAATTGTACCTTTTCCCTCTGTGTCTTTTGTCTGGTTTGTTTTATTCCCTATTGCTTTCTTCTTGAGTTTTCCCTCTTTTTCTCCCTTCTTCCTGTTTTCCTGGTCTATAACAGCCTCTGGGTCGTCTAATGTTGGAGTGCTGAGAAAGAGGGATTGTATTCATCACTCTGGTCAATGTAAGAGCTAACCTGTTCGTTCTTCCTCATACTGATAGGACATTCACCTTCAGATGGATGTATTTTAAGAAGTTTATCTAGATGTCTAAACAGATACATTCATTTAACTCTGCTATTCTACCTCTTTACTTTCTTATCCGATGGAATTAACTACCTATCTATTATATTACTACTGGTGCTACATGACTTGATTCCCACTTGGTTCAGAGGCTGTTTGCTGTGAGGGCAGACAGAGCCAATACCACAGATGCTGCTTCTCACAGGAGGAAAAACAATATATTCTTCTGAAGATTCCACTGTCGCCAGGCAGAAGGATTAGTGATGAGAGGGAGGACTCTGAGATTCTGAGGGCCATCTGTTTAGGGCTGGCAGCTATATGCTTTGAAGATTTCTGTCTTTCAGTCTTATTTAGTTGTTCAAGTGGTTAGAAGTCTGAAATATACTGAACATTGAGTAAATATTAGCCCCTAACCCCTGGGCATTTTCAGTTGTTCTAGGGCTGCACAAACATTATGCATCAGACAATTTAAATCATGCTTGTTAAAAATTGCATGAATGTAAAGGCATGTTTAGACATCACAGTAACAATGGCATCATGGCACCATCAAAAGTCGAAATGCAATGTTACTTAGCCATTGCCCTGTCATAGTTGTGGTATATAACATAATTTTCTTACAGGTCGGTGGTGATCGTGTTAGCTACAGACCTGTGAGATCGACGACACCTGTTTTCAAAACGACACTTTCCCAACAGGAAGAACTGACAGACACCTGCTCCCTCCTCCTGGCCTGGTACATCAGAGAGAGAGGAGAGAGGAGGGGGGGCAGTTATTTAGCAGCATGTCTCACCCAAAGTCAGTTACAAAACAACATATAATATCTGTATGGCCTTATATAATATCTGTATGGTAGTTTGTCCTTCCCAGTGTTCTCTGTGTTATCAGTGTCCTTGGATTTACCTAGTTTTACATTGAGAACACATTTTAAATTCCCATGTATAGGTCCACCAAGACCCATGTGTATATACTGTAAAGAAGGGGGGTGCTGAGCCCAGTAGACTAGATTAGTTCATGGGCTCATGGAGAGATTGGAGCAGTCAGGGAGAATGACATCACAACAAGGTCATGATGACCCCGAAATGAACCCCAGACACGCAACCTGCCAGACCAGCCAACCTGACCAAGTCTTTACTGAACTGAAGGAGCTGAGAGAGATGGTGGTGGAACAGAGAGTGGAACTGAGGAACATGGTGGTGGAACAGAGAGTGGAGCTGAGGAACATGGTGGTGGAACAGAGAGTGGAGCTGAGGAACATGGTGGTGGAACAGAGAGTGGAGCTGAGGAACATTGTGGTGGAACAGAGAGTGGAGCTGAGGAACATGGTGGTGGAACAGAGAGTGGAGCTGAGGAACATGGTGGTGGAACAGAGAGTGGAGCTGAGGAACATGGGGGCCAGAGTGACAGCTGGTGAGAGCCAGGTGAAGGAGCTGAAAGGAGAGGTGGAGGAGCTGCAGAAAGAGGTGGTGAACCAGAGAGTGGAGCTGAGTATCACTAAGAATGAACTGCACTTCCACAAGAACAAGGTGGAGCCAATGCAGGTAAAAAAATTGATTAGCTAATATTTAAATTGAACAGACAATGAACAAAATAGCATATTGTTCTGTATGTTATTGCAGTCTCCAAAATAAATATTAAAGAGCCGAAAAGATAATATAGAATTTGTATTAATTTATCATTCTAACAGTTTATGGATCTACAGCTCTCAAAATATGTTCTCTGTTTTTGTTCTTTTTAATTCCAGTCCAAGCAGCAGAACTTTCAGCCATGCAGGCCAGGGACAGCCAGTGAGAATGAGAACTCAGGTACAGTACTGAAAGAGCTTAATGATGACAGATCATTGAAGAGTTCATATTTGCTCTGAAATGTCTCTCTAGCCCAGGAGGCCAGACTGAGTGCCAGTGAGAGAGGTGGAGGAGCTGAAGAAGGAGAATGCAGGTTAGAAAACACACAAATGTAGTCACTGCGCGACATTCACATTTTCTTCACAGGTGTAGGATTACTGTGTATACTATATCATATAATGTGAAATAACATACATGAAACTGTATTCACAGACAGGCAAAAAAGTGTCATTCTACGCTGCTTTGACTTACTCTGGGAGGATAGGACCCTTCAATGCTGACGTCCCGTGTGGCTCAGTTGGTAGAGCATGGCGCTTGCAACGCCAGGGTTGTGGGTTCATTCCCCACGGGGGGACCAGGATGAATATGTATGAACTTTCCAATTTGTAAGTCGCTCTGGATAAGAGCGTCTGCTAAATGACTTAAATGTAAATGTAAATGTCCCACTGGTCTACAGTAAAGTCTTCCCCAACAAATCGGAAAGGCCTACAACTCACTTACAGGTAATAGCTACAACTACCGACCTACCTACATGTATGGACATGAGAGTACATTCTGGGCCAGCTAATGTTACTGAGTGCTGATGGAAATTGTTGATCTCTTCCTGTTTCGGTTTCTGCTCTGGTGCAGATAAAAGTCGACTAAATCAGATTCACTGCCAGTGATGCCCCTAGCCCAGGAGACATTGGTGTTTACATATACAAGAATGACAAGATAATCATGTTTAATTATGCACACAATCCTTGTGGAAATGGTAGATTTGTGGTAAATGCAGTGACTCTAGAGCTGCAGGTGGGTGTGGTCTACATGAGTCTCCCCTCAGGCAGGGGGCTGGATGATGATTCAGATAACCTCAACGCCAACAGTGGCGTCCTGCTCTTCCCTATGTGAGGGGAATCATTTCAAATCATAGGCCCAATAAAACTATATAACTACCAATGAAAACTCTTAAAACAATTATATTTCTGAAAACTGATGAGAGTGATATCTAATCTAAATCACATACCGGCACACCTTGAATGATGTCATAGTTGAGGATTTAATGAGCCTGTTGTTGTGCAACTTCTGATTAGGACAACCAGGACTCATTATGTCAGGGGTGTCAAACTCATTCCATGGAGGACCTAGTGTCTGCTGGTTTTTAGTTTTTCCTTTCAATTAATACCTAGACAACAGGGTTGTTAATTCATCAACAAGGGAGGAGTGAGGTTCCTCCGTGGAACGAGTTTGACAAGTGCATTATTGCCTTTCCATTCATAAATCTCCCAACGTATTAGCTGTCACTGATTTCCCAACATGAATGTTACACAGTATATGACACACATCTACAGTATTACTGGTGTGTAAGGCACATATTTTGTCCTTGCAGGAGGGGTTTCCCATAAGAAGTATAATAGTGCATAAAACATTGCACGTCTAATTCCATCCGTTCTTGGCACTGACAACATTTGGACTGGACTGACTTGGCTTGCAACCTAATGACACTAGAGGGGGTACACAGACAGTTTGGTTGGTTTCTCCCTTTCCCAAAAGTAGGAGTAGGAAGAACCCAGCCCTAGACACTGACCTAGGTTAGTTCTGTGTTTTCCTTAGAAGTTAGCGACAGTGAGCTGATACTCTGTGCTTCAGAACAACTTCTACCAGGAGCTTTCAGAGAGAGTGGAGGAGTAACAAGTGGGAAAAACACTGCTTTCTCCCAAATATCAAATCAAATGTTATTAGTCCCGTGCTTGGTAAACAACAGGTGTAGACTAACAGTGAAATGTTTACTTACGGGCCCTTCCCAACAATGTAGAGAGAAAGAAAATAGAGAGATAATACAAAGGTAATAACAGGTAATAATACAAGCAGATCTCAGAGAGATCATACTGTCTGATGAATACACTGTTAGATTCTGGGTTAAACTTGGAACATTATTATACTCAGAAGTATAGTATCTGAGGAGTAATAGAGACTGGTTTTTACATCAGAAGTTAATGGTTATCTGTAGGAGCCAGATGGCTTTGGAATGTGTTGGGTGGACAGGAGGAAGTCACAGGATTGCTATAGGGGATACGGGTGGAGATTAGAGGTCGACCGATTAATCGGAATGGCCGATTAATTAGGGCCGATTTCAAGTTTTCATAACAATCGGAAATCTTCTTTTTTTTTTTTACACCTTTATTTAACTAGGCAAGTCAGTTAAGAACACATTCTTATTTTCAATGACGGCCTAGGAACGGTGGGTTAACTGTCTTGTTCAGGGGCAGAACAACATATTTTTATCTTGTCAGCTCGGGGATTCAATCTTGCAACCTTACGGTTAACTAGTCCAACGCTCTAACCACCTGCCTTACTTTGCACTCCACGAGGAGTCTACCTGTTACGCGAATGCAGTAAGAAGCCAAGGTAAGTTGCTAGCTAGCATTAAACTTATCTTATAAAAAACAATCAATCAATCAATCATAATCACTAGTTAACTACACATGGTTGATGATATTACTAGTTTATCTAGCGTGTCCTGCGTTGCATATAATCGATGCGGTGCGCATTCGTGAAAAAGGACTGTCGTTGCTCCAACGTGTACCTAACCATAAACATCAATGCCTTTCTTAAAATCAATACACAAGTATATATTTTTTAAACCTGCATATTTAGTTAATATTCCCTGCTAACATGAATTTCTTTTAACTCGGAAAATTGTGTCACTTCTCTTGCAACAGAGTCAGGGTATACGCAGCAGTCTGGGCCGCCTGGCTCATTGCGAACTGTGTGAAGACTATTTCTTTCTAACAAAGACAGCCAACTTCGCCAAACGGGGGATGATTTAACAAAAGCGCATTTGCGAAAAAAGCACAATCGTTGCACGACTGTACCTAACCATAAACATCAATGCCTTTCTTAAAATCAATACACAGAAGTATATATTTTTAAACCTGCATATTTAGCTAAAAGAAATCCAGGTTAGCAGGCAATATTAACCAGGTGAAATTGTGTCACTTCTCTTGCGTTCATTGCACGCAGAGTCAGGGTATATGCAACAGTTTAGGCTGCCTGGCTCGTTGCGAACTGATTTGCCAGAATTTTACGTAATTATGACATAATATTGAATGTTGTGCAATGTAACAGGAATATTTAGACTTATGGATGCCACCCGTTAGATAAAATACGGAACGGTTCCGTATTTCACTGAAAGAATAAACGTTTTGTTTTCGAGATGATAGTTTCCGGATTCGACCATATTAATGACCCAAGGCTCGTATTTCTGTGTGTTATTATGTTATAATTAAGATTATGATTTGATAGAGCAGTCTGACTGAGCGATGGTCGGCACCAGCAGGCTCGTAAGCATTCATTCAAACAGCACTTTCGTGCGTTTTGCCAGCAGCTCTTCGCAATGCCTCAAGCATTGCGCTGTTTATGACTTCAAGCCTATCAACTCCCGAGATTAGGCTGGTGTAACCCATGTGAAATGGCTAGCTAGTTAGCGGGGTGCACACTAATAGCGTTTCAAACGTCACTCGCTCTGAGACTTGGAGTAGTTGTTCCCCTTGCTCTGGATGGGTAATGCTGCTTCGAGGGTGGCTGTTGTCGATGTGTTCCTGGTTCAAGCCCAGGTAGAAGCGAGGAGAGGGACGGAAGCTATACTGTTACACTGGCAATAAAGTGCCCATAAGAACATCCAATAGTCAAAGGTATATGAAATAAAAATCGTATAGAGAGAAATAGTCCTATAATTCCTATAATAACTACAACCTAAAACTTCTTACCTGGGAATATTGAAGACTCATGTTAAAAGGAACCACCAGCTTTCATATGTTCTCATGTTCTGAGCAAGGAACTTAAACATTAGCTTTCTTACATGGCACATATTGCACTTTTACTTTCTTCTCCAACACTTAGTTTTTGCATTATTTAAACCAAATTGAACATGTTTCATTATTTATTTGAGGCTAAATTGATTTTATTGATGTATTATATTAAATTAAAATAAGTGTTCATTCAGTATTGTTGGTATTGTCATTATTACAAATAAATAAATAATTAAGGGGCCGATTAATCGGTATTGGCTTTTTTTTGGTCCTCCAATAATCGGTATCGGTGTTGAAAAATCATAATCGGTCGACCTCTAGTGGAGATCTTTGGATTAGGCATCAAGGGGGTTGAGGTCAGGTACCCTTAAGGGAGAAACAATGGTTTATTACCCTATCACGTCGTCTTCCTGTCGAACCATAAAATATGTAAGGATTAGAGAGAAGGAGGAGTGCCTAAATTGGAGTATATATACTTGTGTTGGTGGAATCATGTTTTGTCTAATGCAGCTGTATTGATCCTCTGGGAAGAAATACACTTGGTTAAGCTTTCATGGTGTCCATTGACTTATTTACTCTGAGAATTAGAACCTAACAACACAAATCAAATCAAATTTGATTGGTCACATACACATGGTTAGCAGATGTTATTGCGAGTGTAGCTAAGATACAATCAGTGTGGAATTTCTGTGGAACATATCGTTACTCAGGCAAACCCAGACTTCCTTTACAGAAGATGAGGATGGGGTGAACACCAGTGGAGGCTGGTGGGAGGAGCTATAGGAGGATGGTTACATTGAAAGGGCTGGAACGATATCAAGCACATCGCACATATGAAAACCACGTTTGACTCCGTTCCATGTATTCCATTCAAGCCATTACAATGAGCCCGCCCTCATATAGTTCCTCCCACCAGCCTCGACTGGTGAACACCCAACTTCCTCGGTACCTCGATATTAAAAACGGTCCTTCATAATTTGATCATACCTTGATAAACTTCAGTGTTGTGTAATTATCAAAATATGAACATTCTCTTTCACTGTCATTTCTGCTCTGCCTCTAAGGAAGCGTATATGCCCTAGTTAGGCCTACATCTCATATGTGTACACGTACCAGCAGTGCACACAGAATCCAACTGAATGACAAAACATTACCTGCCGTCACCTGAGGTCCATCTTGGCTGGGACTGGCTGGGACCTCTGTCTTTGGCCCCTCTGTAGCTCTATGCTCCTGTGCTCTCCTGTCCTCCAGGTTCTTAGCTGAGCCCAAAGGCACACCTGTCTCCTGTGACGCCATAGTCAATCAACCTGTGGGTGTAAAAGATTATTATACAAAAGTGTTAACTCTGTTTCTCACTGTTAACATAGCAATACAAGCACAACCATTTAATAAATCAATCAATTAAGCAATAATTGATTTTGTAAATATAGTAGCTATATATTTAGAAGTAAGTTGTGCTAAAGTATCTATAGTAGCTACCTAAGCTAAGGAGAACTGAGAGAGGTAGCCTTCCCTAACGAGGATGTAGCTACAACACACCCAAGAGTCAAGATAACAAGTTATACAATGCAACCAAAATGTTAAACATTAATAAAACGATAATGTAGTACTGTATAATATATGCATTATGATACATTATTGTTGTTAGTTACCTGAATGTACACCCTCTGACTTATAAACAGATATATCACAGAATCTGTCTGAAGCTACCGTACATGTGCACTTTGACCTTTGTTATGTTTGTACTGAAGGGGCTTGTGGGAAATGTAGGTCTAGGTCTATGTACCTCAGTGATGAGAACAGGCTTTCTTCTCTTCGTTTAAATAATCATTCAAATCCTCAAAACAATTGATACTATAATATTTTCTATACTAGGCCGTTTATAAATTGACAATAGTTTGTTATAATTTCTTACCGAAGAGAGTATACCAAAACTATGAGTCATCTGTGCGGTCCTCCTGGATCCAAAGCGCGTGACTCCCCTCATCACATGACGACTACCACTAACCTAGAGAGCGAGCGTACCAGAGCAGTGAAAAAGTATAAACAAAGGCTAATACAGCAACAAGACTACTTTTGTGAATGGACTAGAAATTAGAACTTGCGTGTGCATTGGCGACTTATTTCCCATGCTTTTAAGAAAAATGATCATGATCTATTTTCGAGACATTTGTTCGTGCTGTGCTAGGGGTTAGCTTGTCAGTAATGTCCTTTTGTGATGTTTTGATGCAATCTGATCGCCTGTAATTTGTTGCAGTGATTGTTCACGCTGCTTTAATCAAGGTAAGTGTGCTTGACTTATAGGTTTCCATTTAGAAAGGTTGTAGGAAACTTTCCCCAGCAATTAACTTTGATTACACAGAAAGGTAATACATCATCAATGTTTACACTGAATCCAAAGACAAAGCATTGACAATAACACACCTCTGATCACCAGTCATCTATCCCAGGCCAGGTGTTGGCCGTTCTCTCCCAGGCCAGGTGTTGGCCGTTCTCTCCCGGGCCAGGTGTTGGCCGTTCTCTCCCGGGCCAGGTGTTGGCCGTTCTCTCCCGGGCCAGGTGTTGGCCGTTCTCTCCCGGGCCAGGTGTTGGCCGTTCTCTCCCGGGCCAGGTGTTGGCCGTTCTCTCCCGGGCCAGGTGTTGGCCGTTCTCTCCCGGGCCAGGTGTTGGCCATTCTCCCCCGGGCCAGGTGCTGGCCGTTCTGCCGTAATAGGCCAGGGAAAACAAATTGTCGATCTCCTTTACCTGATTTTTCGCTATGTATGGATACAAAGATGAAGCCACTGATTATCATGACAATTTAGCATACTGGGTGAAACTCCTAGGCAGTAAGTAGGCTTGAGTGGTATCCAGATTGTATCAACATTGTATGGTCCTGTGTGGCTCAGTTTGTAGAGCATGGCATTTGCAACGCCAGGGTTGAGGGTTCGATTCCCATGGGGGACCAGTATGAAAATATATGCACTCACTACTGCAAGTTGCTCTAGAATAGTTTTTTAACTAGGCAAGTCAGTTAAGAACAAATTCTTATTTACAATGACTGCCAAACCCGGATGACGCTGGGCCAATTGTGCACCGGTTGTGATACAGCCTAGAATTGAACCAAGGTCCGTAGTGACGCCTCTAGCACTGGGATGCAGTGCCTTAGACCGCTGCGCCACTCGGGAGCGTCTGCAAAATAACAAATATAAAAGTTTTTTAAAATACCAACCTTGTGCCATTCCAGGAAATTTGGTAATAGCGGCATTGAACACAGGGGGTGCTTTTTTCAAACCACACTGATACACTGAAATCCGAAGGTTAGCAATGGTACCAAGTGCTTGTAAAATCCCATAGAGAATGCTAACTAAATGCTAATGAGCGCATTGCGAACATTTCGTACAGTTTCTGACCTAAACTATACAAGTAACTCAAAAATGCTTTTCACAGTTTGTTGCACGCACACAAAAAATATTAGCCAGGAGGGGATTCTCTGCTATTACCAAGAAAATGTTGATTTTGGAAGAAGCTAACCACTTAGTTAGATAGATAACAAGCTACTAAATTAGCAAACCAAATGCACAACTGCAGAGCATTTAGCACATTTTAGTCAGTTAACTTAATAGTTATAAGATATCTAGCTGGCAAGCTAGTTGTGAATTTAGTTGTGAATTCCATACTGTAATTAGATCACCTGGCGCATGCTGCACAACAGTGAGTGACTCACAAGGCTCCGGTCTCTCATCGTTGTGTGCTTGTAAACGAACACCAAGTGGCACGTGACTGGAAACTACAGTAAGCTTCATAATAATGTGGTAGGTGAAATGAAGAACGCAATGTTCTTTATCTCCTAACGTATTGCACAAGTTGACTGCAGGTATTTACTTAAAAAGTTGCTACAAATATTCAAATTTATTAAAAAACTTAAAATAAATAGTTTCAATGGTATTTACGCTATTGAAAAACCATCCAGTGGCTTTTTTTCAACTACCCTGGTATACAGTATACCGCCCAAGCCTACTAGACAGCAGTTGAGTAGCCTGATTGTTCATTCCATATTGTCCATTTTACTTTGACCTGTCCTGTTTTTAACTTCGGGATAGGTGTCCCTTCCACGGGACGGTTGAGCTAACGTAGGCTAATGCGATTAGCATGAAGTTGTAAGTAACAAGAACATTTCCCAGGACATAGACATATCTGATATTGTCAGAAAGCTTACATTCTTGTTCATCTAACTGCACTGTCCAATTTACACTAGCTATTACAGTGAAAGTATACCATGCTATTGTTTGAGGAGAGTGCACAATTTTGAACATGAAAAGTTATTAATAAACAAATTAGGCACATTTGGGCAGTCTTGATACAAAATGTTGAACAGAAATGCAGTGGTTCATTGGATCAGTCTAAAACTTTGCACATACACTGATGCCATCTAGTGGCCAAAATCTAAATTGAACCTGGGCTGGAATAATACATTATGGCCTTTCTCTTGCATTTCAAAGATGATGGTACAAAACAAATACAAAAGAACGGTTATTTTTTTTCTTTGTATTATCTTTTACCAGATCTATTGTGTTATATTCTACTAAATTCCTTTCACATTTCCATACACTTCAAAGTGTTTCCTTTTAAATGGTACCAAGAATATGCATATCCTTGCTTCAGGGCCTGAGCTACAGGCAGTTAGATTTGGGTATGTAATTTTAGGCAAAAATTGAAAAAAGGGGCTAATCCTTAAGATTTTTAAGATATATTTGTTAACATGCCATATTCGAAGCACTTAATTTTTTTTGGTTGGGCGCAATTTAGGTTACGCTTTTTGATTCGGAGAAACGTGCATGATGTGCATGATGTAAAAAGTGTCTGTCTCATGACATTGTCATAAATTTGATCTCTACTCCAGCCTGTATTCTACAGAAAAGGCCATATACTCTTTCTACCTTATGCTATAGGCTACATGATTTATGTTAGATGATTTGTTGACGGAATGTTGGAGTGCCGCAGCGGTTCGTCTCTCCAACAGCACCCTGGAGAGACACACTCGGCATGGACAAGAAAAATATTTTGCTTCCCTGCTTTTGACAAAGTGAGCACTGCTTATCACATGGCGGCATCGGCATTCACCTAAATAGCCCATGTGCCAAAGGGTGAGATAAATTGTCATTCTTTTTGGGCAGAGTTATGTGACGTTTTATGTGTTGTTGGTACATCTTGGTCAGTTTAGCTTGGAAAATGCCACCCTCGTCAATCTGCCACAGATTTAAAAATCTGCCTAATCCTGCCTAATGGGTGGGCCGGCCCTGTTCTTTCCCCCTTCAGATGAATGCTCTGGTAGCTCTCTGTCATTTCTGTGAGCTCCATGGCCCCCGCACCCTGTTCTGCACCGAGGCTCTGCACCCCCCGTCCCCCACACCCTCCCAGGCTGGCGCCCCCATACCCGGGGACAGGGAGTCGGACAGAGAGGGAGAGGGACTCACCATGAGGGCAAACAGCTCAGCTACACAGAGAGGAGACATGTGCGAGGTGAGTGGGAGATGTGTGTGAGATGAGTGAAGGGCTGAACGGACAGAATAGAAATGACATTGACTAATTTGTTTTGTCTAATAACTATTCTTTCTGGTCATCTCGTTTTCTCTCCCTCTCTTCCCTTCTCACTCACTCTCTCTCTCATTCACTCCCTGTCTCTCTCCATCTCTTTGTCAGGGCTGCCGGTCTCTCCCAGCGTCTCACCCTGGCTTCGTCAGTGTGGACAGTGAGACAGGAATCCGGTTCCTCAGCCACCAACAACCTAGACAACCCCAGCTCTTCAGTGTGGTCCGCCAGGCCTGCGTACGCAGCCTCAGCTGTGAGGTAACCACCTGTGTGTGTGTGTGTATGTGTGAGTGTGCGTGTTGCCATTTTTCTTGCATTAAGACTCATGACTGTTTGTCAATACATAAGCCTTTAGTTAAGGATGGCAGGTAACCTAGTAACGAAAAGGTTGCTGGTTCCAATACCCAAGCCGACAAGGTAAAGAATCTGTCAATGTGCCCTTGAGCAAGGCATTTAACCCTAATTTTCTCCAGGGGTGCTGTACTATGGCTGTACTATGGTTGACCCTATAAAACAAGACATTTCACTGCAGCTATCCGGTGTATGTGACAATATATATCAGGGGTCTCCAACCTTTTCTAGCGTGAGAGCTACTTAAAAAAATTTTTTTGCAAGCTACTACGTTTATTTTCACGCTTTCAAATAGGCACATTTTTCTTCTCTCCTCTGCAACTCTTCCCCGGGTCCTTAGTGTACAATAGCAAGTAGTGCACTATGTTTTCTGTCAATATACCTGGTAAAATAATGGTTAAACAACTCTAAGGGGGGCCCTTTCAAATATTTTAAATACAGTTGAAGTCGGAAGTTTACATACACTTAGGTTGGAGTCATTAAAACTCTTTTTTCAACCACTCCACAAATTTCTTGTTAACAAACAATAGTTTTGGCAAGTCGGTTAGGACATCTACTTTGTGCATGACACAAGTCATTTTTACAACAATTGTTTACAGACAGATTATTTCACTTATAATTCACTGTATCACAATTCCAGTGGGTCAGAGGTTTACATACACTAAGTTGACTGTGTCTTTAAACAGCTTGGAAAATTCCAGAAAATTATGTCATGGCTTTAGAAGCTTCTGATGGGCTAATTGACATCATTTGAGTCAATTGGAGGTGTACCTGTGGATGTATTTCAAGGCCTACCTTCAAACTCAGTGCCTCTTTGCTTGACATCATGGGAAAATCAAAAGAAATCAGCCAAGACCTCAGAAAATTGTAGACCTCCACAAGTCTGGTTCATCCTTGGGAGCAATTTCCAAATGCCTGACGGTACCACGTTCATCTGTACAAACAATAGTATAAACACCATGGGACCATGCAGTAGTCATACTGCTCAGGAAGGAGATGTGTTCTGTCTCCTAGAGATTAACATACTTTGGTGCGAAAAGTGCAAATCAATCCCAGAACAACAGCAAAGGACCTTGGGAAGATGCTGGAGGAAACAGGTACAAAAGTATCTATATTCACAGTTAAACGAGCCCTTTTTCGACATAACCTGAAAGGCCGCTCAGCAAGGAAGAAGCCACTGCTCCAAAACCGCCATAAAGCCAGACTACGGTTTACAACTGCATATGGGGCAAAGATCATACTTTTTGGGGAAATGTCCTCTGGTCTGATGAAACAAAAATAGAACTTTTTGGCCATTATGACCATCGTTATGTTTGGAGGAAAAAGGAGGAGGCTTGCAAGCCGAAGGACACCATCCCAACTGTGAAGCACAGGGGTGGCAGCATCATGTTGTGGGGGTGCTTTGCTGCAGGAGGGACTGGTGCACATCACAAAATAGATGGCATCATGAGGATGGAAAATTATGTGGATATATTGAAGCAACATCTCAAGACCTCAGTCAGGAGTTAAAGCTTGGTCGCAGATGGGTCTTCCAAATGGACAATGAACCCAATCATACTTCCAAAGTTGTGGCAAAATGGCTTAAGGACAACAAAGTTAAGGTATTGGAGTGCCCATCACAAAGCCCTGACCTCAACCCTATAGAAAATTTGTAGGCAGAACTGAAAAGGCGTGTGTGAGCAAGGAGGCCTACAAACCTGACTCCATTACACCAGCTCTGTCAGGAGGAATGGGCCAAAATTCACCCAACTTACTGTGGGAAGCTTGTGGAAGTCTACCCGACACGTTTGACCCAAGTTAATCTATTTAAAGGCAATGTTACCAAATACTAATTGAGTTTATGTAAACTTCTGACTGGGAATGTGATGAAAGAAATAAAAGCTGAAATAAATCATTCTCTACTATTATTCTGACATTTCACATTCTTAAAATAAAGTGGTGATCCTAACTGACCTAAAACAGGGAATTTTTACTAGGATTAAATATTCAGGAATTGTGAAAAACTGAGTTTAAATGTATTTGGCTAAGGTGTATGTAAACTTCTGACTTCAACTGTATATTCCCAAATTATGTTCTCAGTTTGAATTTTCACTCTGAAAATTACAATTGTTCATAGAGAAACAATGAAATTGGATGTGCTGAGTCCATGTCAATGCCTAAATCACAGCAGAAGACAATTTTTTGGGGGGTCTGGAAGAAAACAAAAAACTAATTATTTTGAAGTGTAGTTCCACTTTGCGAGTCTGGCCCTTTTAATCGTGCATCTAGGGAGTGAGGAATGTGCCGGTTTAGCGGTGGTTCTTTGCTCATTTCATGGCAAAGTTAGCAAATAACCAAATAATAGATACAAATGATATACTTACTCATGATATACTTCTGCCAGGTAAGCCTACTTTGCAGTTAACATTTAATTGAGAAGGTTTTGGGGGAAGTATTTCTATCAACCCACGAGATGGTTATCACATCAACTGGCTACACACGGAGTGATGAACAAATGTGTGCACCACACAGACAGACAGACGCAATATTGCTGGAAATTAATTGGCAGCTATTGGGTGTGGCTTTTTAAGCCAACGGGGCATAACATTTACTTTTTAAGCCAACGGGGCATAACATTTACTTTTTAAGCCAACGGGGCATAACATTTACTTTTTAAGCCAACGGGGCATAACATTTACTTTTTAAGCCAACGGGGCATAACATTTACTTTTTAAGCCAACGGGGCATAACATTTACTTTTTAAGCCAACGGGGCATAACATTTACTTTTTAAGCCAACGGGGCATAACATTTACTTTTTAAGCCAACGGGGCATAACATTTACTTTTTAAGCCAACGGGGCATAACATTTACTTTTTAAGCCAACGGGGCATAACATTTACTTTTTAAGCCAACGGGGCATAACATTTACTTTTTAAGCCAACGGGGCATAACATTTACTTTTTAAGCCACCAGCCACTGTGGCAGGTAGATTAAAAAATCTACTAGCCACTCAGAATTTTTACCAGACAAAATATTTTTCTCCCGCTAAAATTACACCAACAAAACACTCAAACAGATGACATGCTTTTTAATGTTTGTAAAACAATAAATGTATTACTAGTAAGAAGTAATTATATTGTTTAATTTCATTCTTTTAACCAAAATGTTCACCTGCACCTTTAGGGTAACGTGACTTTAGGCCCTGGTGACTAACCAGGGGTGGGATAATGTCAATGTTGCGTTGATTAGATAGTAGCTGGGAGCTTGCAGTGTCTGAGTCTACTTGTGAGATTTGTTTGCTGTGGAACACGTGAAAATTGCATGTACTTTCAGAATTGTTTGGTGAGCTACTCATTGGTGGGCTGCGAGCTACTGCGTGATCTACCTGTTGGAGACCCCTGAGATAGATAGATAGATAGATAGATAGATATCACAGGAGGTTGGAGGCACCTTAATTGGGGAGAACGGGCTTGTGGTAATGACGGGAGCGGAGTCAGTGGAATGGTATCAAATACATCAAACATGATTTCCAGGTGTTTGATACCATTCCATTTGCTCTGTTCCTAATGTCTGTTCTCCCCTCAGTACCCTCCCTCTCTCATCTGCCTCTCTCCCTCCCTGCCTCTCTAGGTGTGTCCAGGTCGTGAGGGTCCTATCTTCTTTGGGGATGAGCAGCATGGTTTTGTGTTCTCTCACACATTCTTCATCAAGGACAGCCTGGCCCGGGGCTTCCAGCGGTGGTACAGTATTGTCATGGTAGCCATGGACAGGATCTACCTCATCAACTCCTGGCCCTTCCTGCTGCGCCACCTCAGACTCACTATACAGAGTCTACAGAGCACAGCACTGAAGGTAAGGACACACACACAAACTAACACACCATGTTAAATGTATGGGACATAGATATATACACACACATTAAAACACACTTACTATTCATAACGTGAACATTAAACATAAGACAAATAAACATGAACACTAACTCTTACTACCAGACAGAATAGGGGGGCCATGTTTGACTTCTCTCCCTCTAATTTCTCCCCCCTCCCCCTATCCTCTACAGGTGTTTGACAGTGAACAGTGTGTGTGTCCTCAGAGGGCGGTGAGGATGAACAGTGTGTTCTCTCCTGCTGTCTTCCCCCACCAGAGGAGTGGTAACGCGGCCCGCTCCCTGCCCTCCCTCACCCAGCACACCAACCTCTGGGCCAGCCTACACTCCTCCTTCAGCTGGTGAGACAGCTAACTGTCGCTAACGATCACTAAGGTTACTAATCTAAACAATAGCAGACATACAGTCAACATCAGGGGTGGTCGTGCAGTGTTCTATCTGTCTATCTTTTCTCCTCTACTGCAGGTTACTGAAGGCCTGTGGTAGTCGTCTGACAGAGAAGCTGCTGGAGGGAGCTCCCACAGAGGACACACTGGTTCTTATAGAGAGACAGACAGGTACGCACGCGTGCTCATAGAGAGACAGACTGATGCGCACTTGTGCTCATGGAGAGACAGAGGTACACACGGGTGCTCATAGAGAGACAGACAGGTGCGCACGGGTGCTCATAGAGAGACAGACAGGTGCGCACGGGTGCTCATAGAGAGACAGACAGGTACGCACAGGTGCTCATAGAGAGACGGACAGGTGCGCACGGGTGCTCATAGAGAGACGGACAGGTGCGCGCGGGTGCTCATAGAGAGACAGACAGGTGCGCACTGGTGCTCATAGAGAGACAGACAGGTGCGCACGGGTGCTCATAGAGAGACAGACAAGTGCGCACAGGTGCTTATAGAGAGACAGACAGGTACACAAATGTGCTCATAGAGAGACAGACATGTGCGCACAGGTGCTCATAGAGAGACAGACAGGTGCGCACGGGTGCTCATAGAGAGACAGACAAGTGCGCACCGGTGCTCATAGAGAGACAGACAGGTACACAAAGGTGCTCATAGAGAGACAGACATGTGCGCACAGGTACTAATAGAGAGACAGACAGGTACACACAGGTGCTCATAGAGAGACAGACAGGTGCGCACGGGTGTTCATAGAGAGACAGACAGGTGCGCACGGGTGCTCATAGAGAGACAGACAAGTGCGCACAGGCGCTCATAGCGAGACAGACAGGTGCGCACAGGTGCTCATAGAGAGACAGACAGGTGCGCACGGGTGCTTATAGAGAGACAGACATGTGCGCACAGGTGCTCATAGAGAGACAGACATGTACACACTGGTGCTCATAGAGAGACAGACAGGTACGCACGGGTGCTTATAGAGAGACAGACAGGTATGCACGGGTGCTCATAGAGAGATAGACAGGTACACACAGGTGCTTATAGGGAGACAGACAGGTACGCACGGGTGCTCATAGAGAGACAGACAAGTACACACAGGTGCTCATAGAGAGACAGACAGGTACACACAGGTTCTTATTGAGAGACAGACAGGTACACACTGGTGCTCATAGAGAGATAGACAGGTACACTCTACTGCTCATAGAGAGACAGACAGGTACGCACTAGTGCTCATAGAGAGATAGACAGGTACACACGGGTGCTCATAGAGAGACAGACAGGTGCGCACGGGTGCTCAAAGAGAGACAGACAAGTGCGCACAGGTGCTCATAGAGACAGACAGGTATGTGCTGGTGCTCATAGAGAGACAGACAGGTAGCCCGAATGTTAAGCGGGTAGACAGGTACACACTGGTGTTCATAGAAAGACAGACAGGCAGACAGACAGGATAACTCTAGAGGTGGGAGACACCGTGAGACCAGTTTAACACTAGTCAGAGAGACATATTACCCCATATGGCTCAAGTTAAAAGAAGTGAATAAAAAGGGTGTGATCTGATATCAGGGTAAAGCGTTTCTGACAGCATTATCATGAGAAGTCATGTGCTTGCCCAGTGTGTCAGAGTGGAACAGGAGTCCGTATCTACAGTAAACGTGTGATTAACACGGTTAGACCATGAGGACAGAGAGCTACGATGTGACTCACTCAACCATATCACACAAATTCCATTCTGATTACCATTTTTGGGACAAAAATGTTTCCATTGCTCCCCCCTGTTCAGCTCTGATATTGCAAGTCGCTATGAAACTTGAATACTTCCAATCAGGAAAATAGTTGCAATTGTTACTTTGTTTACTATCCTGGCTAAATCAATTAAAATAAAATAACAGTATATATACAGTATATATCTTGGAATTAGTCCCGATATTGGGTGTTTTGTATGTCTTTTTAACAATGTCCTGTTGTCTTCTCAGAGCAAGAGGAGGAAATGAGTTGCTGGGAAGGAGCAGAAGGGGGCGGGTCTAGACCCCAGTGCCACCAATCGGAGAGCGAGCTGTACAGAGACTTCTTGTTTGACGAGGGGAAAGCAGAGGGGTATCCTGGTCCAAAGTTCAGGTCCTTGAGACATTTAAGACAGGTAAACATTGGTGTGCCTTTCTCGCTACCACATCATGAACACTTTCATTTCTAGCACATCATACGCCATACTTAATTCTGTTAACCACTTGGTTTCAAAAACAACAACTTTGTGAGCCAATTGGTTAAAGAGGGAAACCAATATCCTCTTATTTTGTGAATGCATTTCTTGTCTGTTTCCTTGTGATGATATCTGTTATCTGATTGGTACGCAGGTGCTCGGGACCACTGATTTCCGCCAGCTAGCATGGCACGTGCTCATGGGAAATCAGGTCATATTGAGAGGGGCTGACCCAGGGCTCATCCATTCAGCATTCACCATGCTGAAGGTCAGCCAATCAAAAGTTTACTCATCGTATCCCCCTTTAATAAAGAATATTCCTCCTAACATTCATCGCTAATCACATGGTTTGGTATATATCCCATCAGGCCTTGCTCCCGGTGGGCTGTGTCCGCTCTGTGACGTACAGCGCCCAGTATGAGGAAGCATACCGATGTAACTTCCTGGGCCTCAGCCCTGACGTGCCCATCCCCACACACGTCAGCTCCTCAGGTACACAAACCCAGAATACATCACTGTGGTTACTGCTTTATTTCGAGGTCTGCTTATAATCATTATTACATATGCTAATAATAAAATACTGTATGATAATGATATCAGTTATAAGTGCGAACAGAACAATTAACAAATAAAAGGTTTTCATAAGGTTTCGAATCCTAAAATACCCATAAAATATGTCCATCTTGCTGTGTCCCTTCCCAGAGTTCTCAGTGTTGGTGGATGTGGTCAGTGTGGAGAGGGGCTCTCTGTACTCTGCTGCTTGTGGTGAAGACATCCTCTCACTCTACCAGTTCAACATCAGTAGTACCAACTCACAGCCTACAGATAAAGGTGAGGATATACCCCATCTGGACAATATACTGTATACATCATCAACATGAAGGTATGCATTATACATGTCTTCTTCAAGGCATCTCTAGTTGTTAACAATCGTGGCAAAGGTCAAAGACAATTAGTTGTGTGAAATTTCCCTCCATTAACTTTCCAGTTTCAATCTATTGACCTGCATCTCTCGTGCTCTCTCCCTGTCTCTCTTCACCCCTATCACTCTCCCTCCCTTGCTCTCTATCCCTCTCTCCCGTCCTCTCTCTCTTCCCCCCACCCCTCTCTCAGGTCCCACGTTGTTGAATAAGATCGAGGTGGCGTTGTCCAATGAGAACCTGTCAGTGGACGTGGTCTCTCACTGTCTGCTGTGTCTGAAGGAGGAGTGGATGAAGTGAGTAACAACAACCCTTCTGATAAGCAGGGAATTTCCCTAAACTTTGAAGTTTCATTTCTTTGGCTTTTTCTAAACAGAGGTATGCAACTGTAGATAGTGGGGCATTAAAGAGTCAAACAAGTCCCCCTATGAAACCCCCCAAAGCCCCAGCCTGGTTACATTGGCTGTGCAGTACAGGATGATGTGGAATGCTTAATGTAGACCAGAATCATTGGGAAATTCCAATAACTCCTCTCCCTCCCACTTCTATCCATACCCATCCTCCCCTTAACCCCCTCTCTCTATCCCTTCGATTCCTTAGTAAAGTGAAGGTGCTGTTTAAGTTCTCCAAGGTAGATGGGCGTGGGAGGGAGGACACCCAGAAGGTGTTGGCCCTGCTGGGTGCCACGGGGTCTGGGGAGGAGGACAACGTCAAGCTGCTCAAGTTCTGGATGACGGGACTCAGCAAGACCTACAAGAGCCATCTGATGACCGCTGTCAGAGGAGGGGAGAGGCCCCTTAGCCAGTGAGAGAGCAGTGGAGGAGAAGATGAGAGGTAGCGGGAGAGACCATACAGCTGGAGTGAAATATACTGTATCTCAGTATAGGAGACTGGTGGGAGGAGGTATAGGAGGGTGGGCTCATTGTAACGGCTGGAATCGATTAAATGGAACGGAGTCAAACGTGATTTCCATATGTTTGATGTGTTTGACACCGTTCCATTTATACCTTTCCAGCCATTACAATGAGCCCGTCGATTAGCTCCTCCCAGCACCCTCTGCATGCATCTACTACTGTATTTGGACAGACAGAGAGAAAGGGAAAGAAAACGAGTGTGAATGAGTGAGTAATGACAGATAGACTGACTGAAGGATATGTTTGTGTCCAGGTGCTGACTTAATTAAAACCCATCCTTCACCATAAAGAACAAAAAGCCACTCCATGGGTCGGTTTTAAATTAATAATTAATTCAGATACATTACGTAAAACGTAATAAGTAATTTGTATCTTTTTTTTAGTAATCAAAAGGGAATTATTATAGAAACACTGTCCACAATTTTATGTCTGACTTATTATAAAAGTTTCAATAGTTTGTTAACACATTGTACAGAGATATTCAAATAAAATAACTGCTTGAGCTGAAACTGAAATATTGGTGTGGCATTCATCCTTTTTCCCAAATGGCACCATCTTGTGGAGAATCATTAAATCAAAGGAAGAAAAAGAGTGGAGGGGAAAAAAACTTGTGTCCTTTGCCAGTTCCCTCTCACATGCTTTTTTTTACAATGAGTGGCTGTCAGCCAAGAGACCTCAAGTGGTGTAAAACAACAGTTCTAGGTCTTCGGTGACACGCAACATAAAAACCCTTGCATAATGAGATCTCAGTCCCTCAACATATCATTGTGTTGTATACTACCACATCAGCAGGGGGCTTCTTCACTAACAAGCTAGTAACTCATTATTAAAAGTAAATAACTGCAAAGCTTTTTGTGTTTTCGCAGTTATTTGATCCCTTTCAGAAGGCTTTTGCTGAAGTCTGCAGACTTGTAAAATCCAGTAGCACGAGGCTTTGTTCAAGTTCATGCCCTGTTTTTTTTTTTACTGTGTATGTATATAATGCTTGAGCAAATTAGGGAGTATTATAACATACATTTTTGTGTGTAGTTATACTTCTACTCTTGCACTGTATCTCAGTGCAAGAGGCTTCACTACAGTCCCTGGTTCGAATCCAGGCTGTATCACATCCGGCCATGATTGGGATTCCCATAGGGCGGCGCACAATTGGCCCAGCGTCGTCCTGGTTTGGTCGGGGTAGGCGGTCATTGTAAATAAGAATTTGTTCTTAACTGACTTACCTAGTTAAATAAAGGTTAAACATTTTTTATTATAGTTCTTAAAAAGAGTGGGTGAAATTTGAGCTTTTAAAAAATATATATATAAATAGAATGTACCAGTGAATCATACCTACTTAAAGTGTGTTTTCAACACAGAACAAAGAAATACAGTTGGTTACACATGACCCAGTCAATGTTTGATTTGATATTGTAAACTGTAGGCCAGCCCGCTGGTGGAACGTTAGGTCTTATAATATAGTAGATTAGACAATAAAACAAAGTTACAGATGCAGAAATATCATACCCCCAAGAGATGCTAACCTCTCACCATTACAATAACATGGAGGTTAGCATTTTTGGGGTGTATGATATTTGTGCATCTAACTTCCTCAATCATCATTATTTACAATTCATTCAGGATTATCCATAATCATGGTAGCATCCACATTAATGTAGAAGTGTTTAGAAACATATTATATTCTTATTTACAATGGAAGTGACTCAATGAGACAAAACATTATTATTATTTGCAATTAGTTTCTATTGGGCACAAAATAATCTGAAACACAACCAAAACAAACCACAAATGCATCCAACAAGATTGTTAAGTCACACGCTTAATGTAATCATTGAATGCAAAGAATATGGGACCAAATACTAAACTTTTGACTACTTTAATACACATATAAGGGAATTTGTCCCAATACTTTTGGTCCCCTAAAATGGGGGGACTATATAGTGCTGTAATTTCTAAACAGTTCACCCGATATGGAGGAAAATACCCACAAGTTAAAGCTGACAGTCTGCGCTTTAACCTCATAGTCATTGTATAATTTCAAAACCAAAGTGTTGGAGTATAGAGCCAAAAGAAAACATGCTTCACTGATCCAATAATTACAGAGTGCACTGTATATACACTCTGGGTAGAAGCTCTTAGACACAGATCTAGGACCATCTTATCATTACCACATCCTAACCTGAACCATAAATTAAGAATATGCTAAACTGACCTGAGATCATGGATCATCCTACAGCCCTATGCAGAGGACCAAGGTGAAAAGAGTTAGGACTGAGGGTGAAGAATGTTGGTCTGTTGGACTGCAGAACTCTGTCTTCCTTTTCCCTTTGGATCTCTGGAACATTCACTGTTTCTCTTGGCCCATGTTCAAAATGGAAGTGACACAAGAAGTAGTACTACAACAATTGCTACGTAAAACCTGAACATGACAATGTACTAATTGATCTACTTCTGATCCCCACTCACTTTCCCAATACTAGTTTGTCATAACTAAAATATCTGTGTAGCACTTTAAATAATAAACTAGTGTACCACAAATTAAAGTGCTATCAAAATGTGAGAAAGTATCTAAGCCTCCAAACTGTGGGATATTAAACTTTTCCATTTCAAATCAACGGCCATTTTTTTGTTATTAATTTATTATTTTGTTTTGAGAAGCAACATCAGCTTCACTGTCATGATGATTATTGGCTTTGCACACTTGAATGACTTGCAGCTTATGTCAGTCAGTGTTGCAATCCTTTTAGTGACCCAAAAATACAAGATAATTCTTGATTTATGAGATCCTCTGGTGACTCAACAGGGTGAGTATTACTAACTGGCTCACTGGAGACAAGGAGGCAGGCACACGCTCAGGCACACATGGGGGGATTGAAAACATATGGCATGACTTAAGCCTTCTGAGGACTCATTTGGATTGGGGGTGGGGGTGGCAGAGAGAGAGGGAGAGAGACAGTGAGAGAGAGGAACTTTTGTGAGTGTAATATTTACTGTTTATTTTGTATTGTTTATTTTACTTTTGTTTATCTATTTCACTTGCTTTGGCAATGTAAACATATGTTTCCCATGCCAATAAAGCCCCTTGAATTTAATTTCATTGCGTGGGAGAGGGGGCTTGGTCAGTCAATAGGGAGGTGAAATGACTGGTGGTGGGAGGGGCTGAGAGATTTACAGGGAGCAGATATCAAGCACTTTCCCTTTCAGGCTAGCCTCTGTCTGAGCTCACACAGACAGACTGCCCAGAGGGCGAGAGAGAGAGATAGCGGGTCTGTTTCTCTCACTCTGTCCATTAGCCATTTAAAGGGTGAGAAGAGAGTGAGGTCTGTAATATACTGGGTCAACAGGGAAACAGAAAGGGAAAGGAGAGAGAGAGAGAGAGAGAGAGAGGCTGCAGCTTGACAAACTGGGAGGTGGGAAAATCCAAAGTGAGATCGCAGTGCAGATTGAGTGAGAGAAGGGGGTGTGGAGATTTGGAAAGTACCAGGGAGACAAAAGGAGGAATTCTAAAAAAGAGGTCAACTAAACTGGAATCTCAACAGTAGAGGAAAAAGAAAAGACTCAGAGCTCAGAGCTCTCTCTCTCTCTCTCTCACTCTGTCACACACTTGACGGAACCGCTGAGGAAACTTTGCCTAGTCAGATCAGAGGACTTATTTGAGCTGCGAATTGCATGGTTTCAACCACAGAAATGGAGAAGTGGCCTTTCTCATGAAGATAAAAGGATGTCACGATCAGGTAAGAGGAATTCAGTGATGACATAAATTCAGAGTATGCAAAAGTGAATTGATTGATTCGTGGATTTGTATTTGTTTAATTAATTTGACCAGATTAGTGGATTTGTATTTGTTTAATTAATTTGACCACATTACCATTGTACTGTAATTCCTATAGTGGTTCTGTAATTTGGGTTTGTAGTTAATTTGCTCAAACTATTAATTAAAGCAATAAGTTAACATGAAGTCATGATGTTTCTCATTAAGCATGTGGCTGGAACCACATGGGCAGGACACATACATTTTCCATCCATTAACCTGCTGCATCTCTCTCTCTCTCTCTTTACTTCGATCTCTCACAGTTTTACTGTTGCTATCAATATTGACACTCCAAGGTAGCGGATGTGATTACTTTTTGAGGGAGGTTGTCAAGAATCTTCAAACCACCCTTAACTCAGACCACTCTGGATTTGTGAGTTGAACGTTGTGGCTATCCTTTTGTACCTGCATGCACCCTGAGTAATGACAGTGGTTTAAACAAATATGCTTTCACTTCCTAGTGGTTACATTTTTTATCAATTTGATGTTTTGTCTATTGGCATAGATACTCTTGTGAATACTGTGATTCCTGAACCAGTTTTTTCCTCCAAGCGTAAGGTGTTCCCTAAAGACTATTGGATTTCCCACCACTACAATGTCAACCTGCTGTGCAACACTGATCCGGTGAGGCACCATCTATTGATTAAATGACACCATTTTAGTAAATGATTTATTCTCGTGTTTTATACAAACATGTCACACTTAGTGTAGCTGCTGTCTATCATTAAATCCTTCATTCTGATTCTCTGTTGAGCAATGCGGGAGGACCGGCTCATGGTAATGGCTGGAGCAGAGTTTGTGGAATGGTATCAAATATACAGTATCAAACACTGGTTTTCCATGTGTTTGGCGCCATTCAATTCGCTCCCTTCCAAACATTATTATGAGCCGTCCTCCCCTCAGCAGCCTCTACTGGTTCCAGTACTCCAGTCTACCTTTGTGTTGTTGTCAGCGTTACTGGGCAGGATAATCAATAACCTCTGATTAGCACAATGATGATCAGCTCTGTGTGGTGCGCCGTCTATTCAAATCATCAGCGTAACCTCTGTGTCTAAAATCCTACTTCTGCCTCGGCTGTCCCTCCAGTGTTGTGTGTTCCGAGCTGCGACTGTTCTCTCTGACTCCTGGCTCCAGCTCCGCAGCCAGCTGTGGCCAGAGCACCATAGCTTCGAATTCATCTCCAACCTTATACAAGCCCTGGATGACAGGGGTATGACAAAAGGGGTAGGTATACCATGTCGTGGACATACTCCAGTTATAACCGCGGGAGGTATGGGGGCTGAGGGTGCAGATATTGCATTGGTCCTGTATTAGCGAAACAATATAGCCGTCTGTATTGCCAGAAAATCTTTCTTCCCCAAACTACTTCCCGAGGCTATGACTCTAGTAGTCTATATGAACTGTTTTGGATAGAGAGAGTGTACTGTAGGTTGCAAGTGGGGGTGAACAAGTAGCAGCATGTACTCAAAAGAGACGTACACAGCAGCCTTAAACATTTTGGACTAAGTTATGTAAAAATAAAACAACTATGCCCTGGCAAATGCAACAAAACACTATAAAGATGCCTTGTTGTAGTAAAAAAAAAGACAGAAAATGGCTAAAACGGGGGAGAATAACGTTTTTTTCCAGGGATGCAAACTAGTCACCTTTCGGCGAAATTCGCCGTTTTGAATCCAAAATAGGTGACCTACGTGATTCGTGTAGATCCGATGAGAAAAGGTGGGGGGGGCTTTGGATGACTGCTGGCTGTATGCGAACGAGTGATGCGTGTTTGGAGCAATACTGGCTGCACTGTATACAAGGCTCAGCCAATCGTTCACATAACAACAGAATGCAGCACGCGACCGTAGAGAGAAAAGACAACAACAGCGCGCGCTCTGGAAAGAGAGTGGAAGGCAGGTTGCAAGTTAATTTACAGCAGCGCGTCCCCTGAACGATAACGAGAGGTAGGTGAGAAGCCTGACCACGGAGACGGGGATGAGAAGGTGATGAGGTGTACTTCAGGAGCTGGAACCGAAAAACAACTGGTATTTGGAAAGTTTGAGGTGAGGGAGGAAGTGTGGTGAAACAAATATTTTAAGTATCTTGCTAACGTTAGCTGGATCGAATTACCCGTTAGCTAGCCAGGGAAATGTTGAGCAACATTAGCCAACTTAACTGATCAAATAATTGAGTTTATGGTGTGAAAATTAACTGGCTAATGAAGTCAGACAACTACAACATCAGATGAGCTAACGTTTGTAACCTAACCAATTCGCTATAGTATTAACTGGTAACGTTAAAGCAGTTAAGTGGAGCTGGGCCTGATTTAGCTGGATGTCACTATAGCGGTGAAAGGAACACCACACACTTTCCCTCTTTCTCACTTTTTCAATACAGCGCCAGTGGATAAAAATAATTTTTTTAAATTTAATTAAATTTTTTACTCAGTGGACGTTATTTTTGCACACATGTAGCCTTGTGCACTTGACTGATATCTACTATAGTGGCCGCTATAATAGAGCAAAAATATAATGCCTGTTTGTTTCTTTCTATTTGTACTAAATATGTATTTTTCCCAAGTGCAATATTTAGATGTGTGTGGTCACAAACATTCTATTATAAAGGCTGTCATGGCTAACTGCAATATTAGTGTATTGCTTTTTTCTCAAGACTCGAGTGTCATTTGCAATAAAGTCTAGGCAACAAATAACATTGGATTTCTTGCTTTACATTTTTTAGCTGTGAGTTAGGTTCACTTTAACCACTTTTTATTTTGCACACAGAGACTGATCATGTAGATCATATTATTTGTTGTTTAATTAGTTAAAACCTGCATTTGCCCCGAGCATTTTCTTTTGTTGCATGTTTCAGGGAGGGGGCGGGGGGGGGGAAGTGTCACCTTTTTGGGCCCTCACCAGTTTGCATCCCTGTTTTTTTCTTGACCATGTGGCTTGACTATGCTATGACCAGTGCATAGTTTTCCTGTTTAGGTCACTTATAATGTACACAATCTCTGTGATATACATTAACTCCCCAGAGAAACGGCTATCAATCAATGACAGTGCTTGCACTGTATGTTTGTTTAATAACAACTCCTCTCCTCCCTTATCCCCCTTTCCTCTCCTCCCTTATCACATCCCTCTCTCACAGAGATTTGAGGATCCTGACCCTTCAGTTCTTCCCTCCGTCTCCTCCTCTCCGGAGAAACTTCTCAACTTCACTTCATCTGTTTTCTCCAAATGGCTGGAGCTGGGGTGCTCGGCCCCGGTGTACACTTGTCCCTTCCCCACTCTGGCCTCTCCTGCTGGGGAGGAAGAAAGGGCAGCTCTCGAAAGTAAAAAAGTGAGGTTATTAACCACACGAGCAGTTCACAGGGAGAATGAAGGGGAAACAGGGATGAGGTTACACACACCTCCACCAACCAATAGGAGCCCAACATCCAAAGGTGGGCTCCTATTAGTTCTTTCTGGGTCTTTGTTTTTTAAAACTTTTATTTAACTAGGCAAGTCAATTAAGAACAAATTCTTATTTACAATGACGGCCTACATTGGAGCCTCCTGGATGCTACTGTAGAGCGGTTGCTAAAGTTACTGAAGTGGATCTCTTCAATGGCGCACACAAAATGGTTTGGAGCACTGGTTGGCTTTTTCTTCTCAATCTGTCCATTCTAGCTGTTCTAATGCAGTAAGCTTTGTCAATCAAGTGACTGACATGCACACTTAATTGTTGCACTGAATGTACAACTACAGTCAAGATTATGTATAGAATAACAACCTTTTAATTTACTGTCTGCACACCAGAGTTCTATTATAGCCATAAGAAACCATTACGTACCTATACAACATAGCCATATGTATAAAAAGCCATATTCTACGCAAGCTAACTAAACACTAACAAGTGTTTTATATTGAGCAAGCTACAGAACATAAATGATTGTCCAATATTTCTGATCAAATTCATATGATATTTACAATGCAGTGGAATGTGAATATTTTTTTGTTTGCTGGTCTTCAATGAATGTTTTTTTTTTTTCTATGAACTTTTGTACATACTGCATCTTGTAAATAAAAACCATGCAGCCATTATGAGTTTCTCTGATGTAGTTTTGTGCTGACTGTTACCATCCCCAGTGGTTTTCCCTTAGTTCTGACTGTTACCATCCCCAGTGTGGGGAGTATTGTGCAATTGCTGCACTGCTGTCTGATTCTCAACAGCTATCCTTTTTCTTTGTCTCCTACAGGAAGACTTCTGTCATAAGTAAGTTGTAGTTCAATATAATTTTTATGTCTGCAGTTACTGGGTAGGCCTACAACTGAGCCAAATCACTCACATTAATTACACACATCAGCTATATGTATGTATGCCAATACATGCACACACACATTAGACAGAACACTTGCAAAATCTTTGATACAAAAAGAAGGGGCCCCTTTTTTCCTGCTGTTTAAGACAGAACTTCCATTAAACTCAGCCAGGTGCTTTCTTTAATGCACACAAACTTTAAAAAACAAGGCTCAGAGACCGACAGCAATACCCCCAAGGCATGTCTCACATTCTTTTGTAAATATAGAGGCAGCAGAATAAGCATCAGCCTTTCTGAGAAACTATGATAAACCTCTGCAGACACAATAGCGAGAGTAATGGTGAAGGTGTAAACTTGGCAGTAGAAAGCCTAAACAGTATATTTGACCTTTCAGCTTACCTATCAAATCTAAAAATGTCAAACAGACTACCTAGAAACTGAAGTGAAATGTCTACTATTTGCTGATGATCTGGTACCCTTCTGTACCCAGCCAAGGAGGACCTACAGCAGCACCTAGATCTTCTGCACAGATCCTGTCAGACCTGGGCCCTGGCCTCCCGAGTGGCGCAGTGGTCTAAGCTGTGCCACTAGAGATCCTGGTTCGAGTCCAAGCTCTGTCGCAGCCGGCCGCGACCGGGAGACCCATGGGGCGGCGCACAATTGGCCCAGCGTCGTCCGGGTTAGGGGAAGGTTTGGCCGGCAGGGACGTCCTTGTCCCATTGCGCACTAGCGACTCCTGTGGCGGGCCGGGCGCAATGCACGCTGACACGGTCGCCAGGTGTACAGTGTTTCCTCCGACACATTGGTGCGGCTGGCTTCTGGTTTAAGCGGCCGTTGTGTCAAGAAGCTGGGTTGTGTTTCGGATGACACACGGCTCTTGACCTTCGCCTCTCCCGAGTCCATACGGGAGTTGCAGCGATGGGAAAAGACTGTACCTATGTCACGTTCCTGACCTTGTTTTCCTTTTGTATAGTTGTGTTTAGTGGGTCAGGACGTGAGCTGGGTGGGCAGTCTGTGTTGTTTGTTCTATGTTAAGTGTCATTGTTAATTGGCCTTGTATGGTTCTCAATCAGAGGCAGGTGTTTGACGTTTCCTCTGATTGAGAACCATATATAGGTAGGTTGTTTCACATTGTTTGTTGTGGGTGGTTGTCTTCCGTGTCTGTGTATGTCGCACCACACGGGACTGTTTCGGTTGTCGTTCGTGTATGTAGTCTGTTCCTGTTCGTGCGTTCTTCGTGTCTATGTAAGTTCTCATGTTTAGGTCAGTCTACGTCGTTTTGTTATTTTGTATCATTCAAGTGTAGATCGTGTCAGTGTTCGTCTTGTCAATAAATTAATTATGTCAGAATACCTCGATGCGTATTGGTCCGATCCCTGGTTCTCCTCTTCAGACGAAGAGGAGGAGAGCAACCGTTACAAACTACCAATTGGATACCACGAAATTGGGGAGAAAGGGGGTTAAAAAAAAGAAAGACTTGGGCCTTGACAGTAAATTTCAGTAAAACTAAAATAATGGTGTTTAAAAAAAGGTCCAGTTGCCAGGACCACAAATACATATTCCATCTAGACACTGTTGCCCAAGAGCAAACAAAAAACTTTACCTACCTCGGCCTAAACATCAGCACCACAGGTAAATTCCACAAAGCTCTGAACGATCTGAGAGACAAGGCAAGAAGGGTCTTCTACGCCATCAAAAGAACATATAATTCGACATCCCATTTATGATCAAGCTAAAAATACTTGAATCAGTTATAGAACCAATTGCCCTTCATGGTTGTGAGGTCGGGGTCTGCTCACCAACTAAGAATTCACAAAATGGGACTTTGCATGCAGAATTCTACAAAAACATCCTCCATGTACAACGTAAAACACCAAATAATGCATGCAGAGCAGAATTAGGCCGTTACCCGCTAATGATCAAAATCCTGAAAAGAGCCGTTAAATTCTACAACCATCTAAAAGGAAGTGATTCCCAAACCTTCCATAACAAAGCCTTCACCTACAGAGAGATTAAGCTAGAGAAGAGTCCCCTAAGCAAGCTGGTCCTGGGGCTTTGTTCACAAACACATACAGAAAACACTTGTTCCTTTCCCACTCTGGATTCTCCTGCTTGTGAGTTGAACATGGTGGCTATCCTTTTGTACCTGCATGCACCCTGAGTAATTGTCACACCCTGATCTGTTTCACCTGTCTTTGTGCTTGTCTCCACCCCACTCCAGGTGTGGAGTGGATCTTACCAGCATTCTTTCCCACCTTCCTGTTTCTCTAGTTCTGTTTCCTAGTTTTTCCCGGTTCTGACCATTCTGCCTGCCTTGACCCTGAGCCTGCCTGGCGTCCTGTATCTGCCTGACTCTGACCTGAACACAAACCGTGTTTCTAATGAATCATCTGAGAACTGTACTATCCGCCTCCCGTGTCTGCATCTGGGTCATATCCTGAGTCGTGATAGTACAAACTGGCCATGACTGACCCAGCAGACTCTGATCAGCTCCGCAACGCCATCTCCTCCCAGGGAGCCACCATTGGAAGACACAAGGAGTTACTTCAAGGTCTTATGGAAGGATTCGAGACCTTGGCGGAACGCCAGGACTGTGCCTTCAACACATTGCTGGAGCAATTCCGTGGATTGTCTGTGAGGCAGCCCGCCACTACAGTAACCTCCCAGACTGTCAATTACCCCACTACCAGTGGCGTTTCTCCCCAATCTACCCTGGCTTCCCAAGAACCTCACTTACCTCCTCCTGAGCGCTATGCTGGAGATCCCGGAGATCCATTTCTCTCCCAGTGCTCTCTCATCTTTGAGCTGCAACCCTCTTCAATTCCCTCAGATCACTCGAGGATAGCGTACGTGATAACGCTGACGAGTTCCTTCACGGGTTGTCGGAGGTGATTAAAGACATGCTCTTAGCCCGGGAGTTGCCCCTGGACCTCGACTCCCTCATTGCCTTGACCATCCGGATCGATGGGTGGTTACAGGAACGTAGGAGGGAGAAGGAGTCTGCTCCCTGTCGCTGACGCTCGTCCTTGATTTCCACCTCGCCTCCGAGGAATCCCGGAAATCCCCGAAACCCACATTTCCGAGTGGATCCGATGTCGGACGAATTCTCTCGGAGGGCACCGAGGGCTGTCGAGTCGTCTCCTCCAGAGCCCATGCAACTGGGCAGGGCTAGATTGTCTCCTGCTGAGCGCTTACGCAGACTTAACACCCAGAGCTGTCTGTATTGTGGAGCTACGGGACATTTTTTATCTATCTGCCAATTAAAGAACCAGGCTCATCAAGGAGGTACTAGTACGAGTACGCTGGTGAGCCATACGGGGAGTTTCCCATCTTCCATTGCTCGTACCCCTCTCCATGCTACCCTGTTGTGGGGTGACCAGTCCAAATCTCTCTGGGTGCTCATAGGCTCTGGGGCCGACGAGAGCTTTATGGACGCTACACTGGTGTCGAAGCTGGGAGTCCCCACACAACCCCTCTCCATTCCCATGGACGTCAGAGCGTTGAATGGGCGCTCTATTGGCAGA
The DNA here is from genome assembly GCF_045679555.1 of Salvelinus alpinus. Lineage (NCBI taxonomy): Eukaryota > Metazoa > Chordata > Actinopteri > Salmoniformes > Salmonidae > Salvelinus > Salvelinus alpinus. Next base: position 31,677,143 of record NC_092089.1, on the reverse strand, counting down.
GTCACCCACACCACGTGTCCCATTAACCTGAGGGTGTCGGGTAATCACAGTGAGTTTATGCAGTTTCTGCCCATTGAATCCCATCATGCACCCGTGGTTTTGGGGTTTTCCTGGCTACAGAGGCACAACCCCCTGACCGACTGGGCTACTGGTTCTATCCTGGGTTGGAGCCCGTTTTGCCATGGGCATTGCCGACCCGACTCCTCCGGAGCCCATGCAAATAGGCAGGGCTAGATTGTCTCCTGCTGAGCACTTACGTAGACTAAACACCAATAATCTGTATTGTGGAGCTACGGGACATTTCTTATCTACCTGCTCATTAAAAGACCAGGCTCGTCAGTAGGTACGAGTACACTGGTGAGCCGTACGGGGAGTTTCCAATCCCTTACTAATCCCCTCTATGCTACCATGTTTTGGGGAGGCCAGTCCAAATCCATCCAGGAGCTCATTGACTCTGGAGCCGACGAGAGCTTTATGGACACTACCCTGGTGTCTGAGCTGGGTATCTCCACTCAACCCGTTTCCATTCTGATGGATGTCAGAGCGCTGGATGTGCGCTCTATTAGCAGAGTAAACCACAGTATGGTTCCTATCCACCTGCGAGTGTCAGGCAACCACAGTAAATCCATGCAGTTTCTGCTCCTGCAGTCTCCTCATGTACCCATGGTTTTGGTGTTTTCATGTCTCCTGAGGCACAATCCCCTTATTGACTGGGCTACAAGGTCCATTATGGGTTGGAGCCTGCTTTTCCATGTATATTGTTTGAAGTCGGCGCAGCCTGCCCCGGGACATCTCCCTGCTGGCTTGGGAAAAACCTTGGATCTCTCTGCCGTTCCCACGGAGTACCAGGACTTACGGGAGGTTTTCAACACTGCCCAAGCCACATCTCTTCCACCGCATCAAGAGACTTTATTCCCTTTCGGGTCCGGAGACCAAGGCGATGGATGGGTATATTGAGGACTCTCTCACTGCAGGGATTATGCGTCCATCTTCCTCCACCGCCGGCGCAGGGTTCTTCTTTGTGGAGAAGAAGGATAAGATCTTGTGTCTGAGTATCGACTACCGGGCTCTCAATGACATTATGGTTAAAAACCGTTACCTGCTACCACTCATCTCCTCAGATTTTGAGCATCTCCAGGGGGCGATCATCTTCTCCAAGTTGGACCTTCGGAACGCCTACCATCTGGTTCAGCTACGGGAAGGAGATGAGTGGAAGACTGCCTTTAACATGGCTAGCGGGCACTATAAGTACCTGGTGATGCCATTTGGACTGACCAACTCTCACGCAGTGTTCCAGACCCTGGTCCGTGATGTGCTCCGAGACATGTTGTAAACCGATTTTTGTTTGTCTACCTCGACGACATCCTAATTTATTCCCGGTCAGCTCAAGAGCACGTCCTCCATGTCCGACAGGTCCTCCAGCGTCTCCTGGAGAACCAGCTTTTCGTGAAGGCGGAGAAATGTGAGTTCCATAGCTCCACCATCTCCTTCCTAGGATACGTCATCACTGCAGGGAATATTCAGATGGACCCTGACAAGGTGAGAGCGGTGGTAGATTGGCGTCAACCCACATCCAGAGTGCAGCCGCAACATTGACAAAACGCTGATAGGCTTGACGAGACAAGATGAACTGGCAACAGACAAACAGAGAACACATGTATAAATGCACCGGGATAAGCACAAAGACAGGTGAAACAGATCAGGGTGTGACAGTGTCATTCTCTGCTCAGCTTCCTGGCTGATTCCTGTGAGTAACACACTGACTGAACAGTTGCAGCTCCAGAGCTACAGATGCAGCTGCAGAGCTACAGTTGCAGCTGCAGAGCTGAAAAAAGGAGCTGTTGGGAATGCACTTTGGATGGAATGTAGCTTCACAACTCAATTATAAGGGCTCTTTCTTCTCACACAAACAAAAATCGCTCATGCCCATGCATGCACACACCCTGACCCACCCAAACATGCACAAAAAACACTTTAGACAGAACACTTGCAAAATCTTTGATACAAAAAGAAGGAGCCCCTTTTTTCCTGCTTAAGACAGAACTCCCATTAAACTCAGCCAGGCGCTTTCTTTGCACACAAACTATAAAAAGCAAGGCTCGGTGACCGACAGCAATACCCCCAAGGCATGTCTCACTTCCTTTTGTAAATGTAGAGGCAGTAGAATGAGCATCAGCCTTTCTGAGAAACCATGATAAACCTCTGCAGACACAGTTGAGAGAGAGAGACACAGTTGAGAGAGAGAGACACAGTTGAGAGAGTGAGAGAGACAGAGAGAGAGAGGATGTTGCACAACATCAAAACAGACAGTGAGAGTCAAACAAACATATGCACACAGATAATGTTTGCTGTCCTATTATGAGGAGAGGACAACCACAGAGAGGACAGAGAGAGTTTTCAGTTTTTCTTTCTGTTTTAATTAACTGCTTCATAGCCCCGGGTGTTGGGAAATAACATAAGACAGCAAAAATACACATTTCCGAAAAATAAGGTCTGTGGTAAATACAGGCTTAGGAGATTTGATACGTTTTGTTCTATGAGGTAATCTTCATCAGCTAACGGCACTTTTTGTGAATTTTTAAGCATTTATGTAATCAAAAATGCACTTAAAGCACATGAAAGGATTCATAATTCATAAAGGTCATGTTAACTGACTGATATTATCTCATAGAACAAAAAGTATAGGATCTCTGATCTTCAAAGCTTGTGTTAACCTTATTTTCGGCATTTATTACAAAGACTTATCCTTTCCCCATTCATTTTCCCAATAGAAATGGCTCAAGGAACCTGAGGTAACTCATTTCTGTTTTTGAGGACTACAAGCTGGCGAGCTCTATGACGCTGCCTATGTTAATACGACCTTTTGGCCACTAGAAGCCTCAATCATTCTCTATGGTAAATACCCATCACCATTACACCAGAAGTAAACATGATGATATGTGGTATAGTATTGATATTGCATGACTGAAATTGCAATGATAATGCTCAGGCTCAGCAATGCAAGTGGCTGGAGTTTGGACAGTAGGCTCAGTGGCGATTTTAGCATGTTAATCTTGGTGTGGCAAACTCCCCCAAAATGTTTTTGATGCATGCCAGTAAAGCCACTACACAACACAAGACAACACTAACAATACATTAATTCCACTATAACGGTAACAAACGGTGCCACAAAAACTGTTAGGGCCTACACAAAGCTGTCCCAATAGCAAAGCCTTCCTTTCAGCACATGGAGTGAATCCTTATCAGCTGTGCCTTGTCTGGCAGCGATACAGTTAATTCAGCCTAATTTACTGCCTTTTTAAAAACTGACAATTGAGATGTACAAACTATGGCATAAGGGAACATTAAGCGGATAAGAGGCAATCGTAATTCCGATTAAGAGATTAATGAGCGAGCTAAAATGGATGTAATGAATATAACTATTTGTTCAGCACTTTTGAAATGTAGAGCCAAAGAATTCAGAACATGGGCCGTTCTTACAGTATTCTCCCTGTACACCAAGTCAGAACCATAAGATAAATAAAGGGGGCGTACTGTATAAGCAGACAATGAAAGCTCTTAAAATATTAAATGATTACATCTGTCTAAAACAGGCTATATGCTACATGTGCACCACCAAGTCAGAACAGTAGGCTAAGTTATGAGGGGGAAAGGGACCAAGTTATTAGTGTGAGGCACATGGGCTACTAACAGCTTACTACACAACATACACTTAGTATTACTTTCTTAGCTACAGTATACATATCTCCCTGGCATATTACATCATTGATGCAGCAGCATAAAATACATTTTTGGACTCACTGTTGTGCTGTGCTCACTTGAACAGGAAGGTGGCACGGGGGTCCTTCTTGTGGGCAAATTTTGTCTGGCATTCTCTGGATTTATGGTGCTTTCAAGACAACTGAGAACTCAGAAAAAAACAAGGTTGAATCATGACGTCAGTGATCTTCCGGTCGGAGCTCCCGACTTGGAATTCCGAGTTTGATGACCGTTCAAAATGTATTTTCCCAGTCGGTGCTTGTGATCTGAGATTTCCCAGTTCCGAGTTTCCAGTTGTTTTGAACGCGGCAGAAGTCATTCTGGATTGACAGCATGGACAATGTATTCAGCCTTTTCTGGCCTATTGTGTTGCGTGTGAATATTTATCCGTTTAAGTTGTTAGGATTTATGTTTATGCACTATAGCCCGCTACCATATTGTTTGAAGATGAATATTGTTTTGTTACACACACACACAAACAATACAGATGTGTAGGTGTGTAAAGACTGATCAACATAGAGGGACAGGCTATACAGGCTGTGGTCAATCTGGAGAGGGGAGGGGTGCATATCTCTAAGCCACCAGGGAGGGTAGAGCACTGGACAATACCATATTAGGAACTGTTTGAGTGTAGAATCGACGGAGACACAAGACGGATCTAATCTTCCCAACAACCAGATGCGGACAGAGGAAAGCACCATGGGACTTGGACAAGTCCGAGTGCCAGCATAGGCTGAGCAAAGTTTAAACCGCGCTCAGCCTCTACTATGATAGGCCAACGGAAGAGTTGGAACTAAAGCTGTCATAGTATAAGAACTGCTATTTGAGTACATTCCACAGTTCCCTGTTTTACCCTGCGCGGTGATACAGCGAACCCGTATATACGAAAATTGCATTTACCATTTATCGCATGAGTTTAATTAAAATACTTAAAGTATATTCGGTAACTCTGAATCACATTTTGTCCTGATACCAGATTTGAACTGACGCAAAGAGACTCTTAAACCCAGACTTGGACCACGCACCCTCTCCACCGAATAGAAGGCTAGTGATTGCTTTGCAACACTTGCAGTTAGCCACGGATTCCTTTCAAACCACTCATTGTTGAATTTGCGATTTCCAACTTTCTGTGTAATGTTTATGTCCAATGGCTGATGAGCACCGATACGTTTTTTCTATAATTTCTCTTCATATGACAAGAATTGAAAAGGGTTTGCCAGTAGATTGTCGACATAATTCATGATGATGACTGCTTGCTAGCAGTATGATGATTAAAGTATGATGTTGATTTTTATTAAAGTATGATCAGTCCAATCAACGCTACGGTAGATATAACGGGATTTGACGTCATTTTATCTGTGGCCAATGACCTTGAGCCTTCTTGGATGGGCACTTTTAATGTAAATTTATGGCAGCACGCAAGGGGCTTGAACTTTCTACCTCTCCCTGTAGATTTTGTGGTGATGTAGTGTCCCCATGAGTGACAGAACACTGAGCAAATCATGGCACAACTAGAGAAGATTACCAACTCCTACACTCTGTATTTTTCTGGCTGCCCCTCCACCACACAAAGCACTAAGCTATGCTGAAACACCTGCATTTCTGATCTGCCTTACTCAAGAAAGCAAAAAAGAGACCTTGTTTGTATTCGGCTTTATTAACCCAATATTTTTTTTTACATTGTTTGCAAACTGATATGTGACACGTATTAATGCCAAAATAACATGCGAAACAGGGGAACAAATATTTTAGCTAAACACGTGGGGCTCAAAACACCTGCCTTAAATGGGTGGCCACAATCAACTATTTTCAAATCTTGTTCACTTTACATTTTGTAATACTTTTTGTTTATCCATAAGATTACAGTAATTCCTTCCTTGGTTAGATGCTTTTAGAATTAGTGGACTTTACTGGCAGTAGCAAGGGTCAGGCAAAATTCCAGACTATCTGCCAAAAGAGGTCAGGAATAGAGGGGGCACATCAGCTGAATTATCGTAAATGAGCGAGACAGAGCGAACTGAGACAAACCACGTGATCAATCCACCGGAAGTAAGCAAAGCCTGGCCCCTCAAAATGTCGGCGCCCAGAGAAGACACGCTTCCGAACGAAGATGGAGAGATGGAAGAAATGGAAGGGGGTGGCAGCGACGAAGACGAAATGGAAGAAGAGGGAAAGGATGGAGAACAGGAAACTCAAGTTTATGTCCCCGGAAAACAGCCTCTCCAACCCGGAGAGGAGCTCGAGATGGACCGGTCGGCTTACCGCATGTACCACGAGTGTCAGACAGGTTGGTCCAACAGTTAACTAGCTAATATAGTTATTTTATTGCCCATCAAACAAATTCATTTGAATGTTTTGAACTTGCAATGTCACGAACTGTTATTTCAAATGTATTAGATAGCTTGTTAGCTAACGTTATAGCATTAGTTTGTAATTCACCAAAGATTGATCTAGATGGGCACTTGTTGATTGTTTTGCTTTGTCACCATATACCCCCCGCCCCAGGTGCTCCTTGCCTGAGCTTCGACGTGTTGAGAGATGCGAATGGAGACGGCAGGGAACAGTATCCCCTCTCTATGCTGCTCTGTGCAGGCACACAGGCTGACGCTGCCCTCAGCAACAGGTAACTGTCACACCCACCGATCCATAACAATGACACTCAGCATACCCTCAGACTGCCTTCCTATTGTGAGGCTGATGTGAAGGGATCCCCAAATACTCACATTGAATATACTTTTTGCACACCCCGCTATTGGTAGTCCTTCATTGCCCAGGCCTCTGACTTATCCTACCATACCTTTTCTCCTCCTTCCTCTAAGACTGCTTCTCATACGCATGCACAACCTCCATGGTACTACAGAGAAAGTGAAGGAGGGGGACGAGAGCAGTGATGGAGAGAGTGATGAAGAGGATGATGATGATGAAGATAAGAAGCCACAGATGGAGTTGGCCATGATGCCTCACTACGGAGGGATCAACAGAGTCCGAGTGAGTTTAACTGTTTTCATTGTCTGAGAGTATCTGAATATCTCTTGCACCCTCAGTTTGTTCTTCTGTACATGCACCCTGATTGGACTGTGTGTGATGTGAGGCAGCAGTGGTTTGAAAGGCTCAACATTAACGTTGTCTGTTTTCCCACCAGGTGACCCATCGTGGAGATCAGTCATTGGCTGCTGTCTGGTCAGAGAAAGGTCAGGTGGAGATATTTGACCTCCGATCCCAGATGGAAGCCGTCCACAGTTCAGCTGCCATGTCAACCTTTGTCAAACAGCAGAAGGAAGCCACGCCCCTCTTCAGTTTCTCAGGTCACATGACTGAGGGCTTTGCCATTGATTGGTCGCCCAAAGTACCCGGTGAGTCGGTCCATTGCCACGTCTGATGTTTTGGTACGTCTTAAGCAGAGTGCATATTCCTCACCATCCGCTGTGTAGATACTGTTCTATGTATAAGGGGACGTCTACTATGTTGGCTTCCATCCCAAATTAATGAGAATGACTGGCTCAATCTAATTACCTTGACGATAAATTAGATTTTTTTGTACAGGACTAGTCTTAATGTGGTTCTGGGAAACTGTCCCTAAATAAATGTGAATACATGAGTAGAATAATACGCTTATTTATTAGTATGTTTTGTCTAAAAGGTCGGCTGGTCAGTGGCGACTGCAAAAAGAACATCCACGTGTGGGAACCACGGGAGGGAGGGACTTCCTGGCAGATCGACCAACGGCCTTTCAGTTCTCACACCAAGTCCGTGGAGGACCTGCAGTGGTCACCCACAGAAGCCACGGTATGATGGAAGAAGCAGTGGGATGTTAGGCTGAGTGACAATATCAATAGATGTAAAGAAACTTTTTTAATGTCAGAAGAAGCAGACATGAAATGAGGTCAGTTGCAGAATTATAGCTAAAACTGCAACTTTCTGCCTCATTGTCCTCTTTTTTCTCCCTCCTCCCTCTTTTCTTCCTCCTCCCTCTCTTTCATCCTACCCCAAGGTTTTTGCCTCCTGCTCTGTGGATCAGTCCATCCGGGTCTGGGACACCAGAGCCCCGCCCAACTCCATGCTCTGTGCCAAGGAGGCACACTCCTCAGACGTCAACGTCATCAGTTGGAACAGGACTGAACCATTCCTCCTGTCCGGCGGGGACGACGGACTTCTGAAAGTTTGGGACTTGAGGCAGTTCCAGGTAAGAACTGCAGTAGGGTTAATTTGCCCCTAGACATTAGGCTAAGGTTGTGATTTAGGGAGGGTCAGCTGATCCTACGGTACCAACCAGGGCAAGTTTATTTTGGGAAACTGAAGGCTAAGTTCATCGTTAGAACCTTCGTAGGAGCATCATTAAATCTCAGAGCTGTTTCCCAAAACCATCATTGCTAAAGTTGCACTTGAAAACATTTGTTATTTAGCATTTAAAGGCAGAGACCGTACAGGTGAATTAAAGCTGGGACTGAGAGACTGTAAAATAGCTGCTTTCTCTAGGCCATCAGACTGTTTAAATAGTCACCACTGGGGTTGCACATTTTTTAGGGAATATTCAGAGGTGGAAACTTTGTCGGAATTAACAGAAATTAATATTAATACCATTTAAATGTAGATGTTTTTTGCATTGGGATATACACTACCGTTCCAAAGTTTGGGGTCACAGAAATGTCCTTGTTGATGCTGGCCTTCTAGGCAGAGTTGCAAATAAAAATCCATATCTCAGACTGGCCAATAAAAAGAAAAGATTAAGATGGACAAAAGAACAGACACTGTACAGAGGAACTCCGCCTACAAGGCCAGCATCCCCGAGTCGCCTCTTCACTGAAGCTGACAATTGGCCTCAGTACACCTATGTAGATATTCCATTAAAAATCATCTATTTCCAGCTACAATGGTCATTTACAACATTTCCAGCTACAATAGTCATTTACAACATTAACAATGTTTACACTGTATTTCTGATCAATTTAATGTTATTTTAATGGACAAAAAAATGCTTTTCTTTAAAAAACAAGGACATTTCTAAGTGACCCCAAACTTTTGAACAGTAGTGTATTTTCCATATATGGAGACAGAAACATATACCTTTTACCTAATCATAAGTAGACATAATTGCAAATTATTAAATTCTTCCAATAGAAATGTAAAAAATGATTTAGTTATGAATTGAACTTTTAATTGAGTTCACTGAACAACAAAAGAAAAGGAATATTGAATTATCCCCAATGATCCATTGCAACTAAAAATGTTTTCAACATCTTACATTTGTAAAATGATATTCTAGAAACAAAATCTTTGGTTGTCTTCCTCTCAGGCTTCCATGTCTTTTCCCCGGACCTCATCAATGTTCACCTCTTGAACATCAGACTCTGAGGCCTCATCTTCACTGTCACTTTCCAACCTTGTTGAGGATAGCTCGTTGTCAGGCTCAAAAAGCCTCAGATTTGCCTGGATGGCCACCAATTTTTCAACCCTTGTATTGGTCAGCCTGTTCCGTGCTTTGGTGTGTGTGTTCCCAAACAAGGACCAGTTGCGCGCTGAGGCGGCTGATGTTGGTGGGATATGGAGCATGATGGAGGCAACAGGGGAAAGAGCCTCAGATCCACAAGTCCCTTCCACCAGGTGGCTGATGAGATATGTTGGCACGACTGCCATATTGCATCTCCATCCCAAAGCCCTTGCTTGGAAGTGTACTTCGCCAGACTGCCAAGAACCTTGCCCTCATCCAAGCCAAGGTGGCGAGAGACGGTAGTGATGACACCATAGGCCTTGTTGATCTCTGCACCAGACAGGATGCTCTTGCCAGCACACTTGGGGTCCAACATGTACGGTGAGGCGAGTATGGGCTTCAGGTAGAAGTCTTCACGCTTTTTGATGCATTTCAGAACTGCAGTTTCCTCTGCTTGGAGCAACAATGAAGGGGGCAGGGCAATATGGATTTCTTCTCTTACATCTGCAAGCAGAGTCTGAACATCAGACAGGGTGGCATTATCTCCCTCAATCTGTGCAATGGCTTCTGCTATAGGTTTCAGGAGTTTCAAGCTATTACCACCCTCTCCCAAAATACATCATCCAGCAGGATCCTCTTGATGGCGCTGTCCATATCGGCAGGCTGTGATATGGCCATTTCTTGGAGAGACTCATTCCCATCCAGGAGACTGTCAAACATGATGACAATACCACCCCAACGGGTGTTGCTGGGTAGCTTCAATGTGGTGCTCTTATTCTTATCACTTTGCTTGGTGAGGTAGATTTCTGCTATAACTTGACCCTTAACATACCTAACCATTTCCTTGGCTCTCTTGTAGAGCGTATCTGGTGTTTTCAGTGCCATGATGTCATTGAGGAGAAGATTCAATGCATGAGCAGCACAACCAATGGGTGTGATGTGAGGTTAGGACTCCTCCACTTTAGACCAAGCAGCCTTCGTGTTCACAGCATTGTCTGTCACCAGTGCAAATACCTTCTGTGGTCCAAGGTCATTGACTGCCTTCAGCTCATCTGCAATGTAGAGACCGGTGTGTCTATTGTCCCGTGTCTGTGCTCTTTTAGAATACTGACTGAGGGGTGGAGATGATGTAGTTAATTATTCCTTGCCCACGAACATTCAACCACCCATCAGAGATGATTGCAATACAGTCTGCTTTCTCGATGGTTTTCTTGACCTTCACTTGAACTCTGTTGAGCTCTGCATCCAGCAAATGAGTAGATAAAGCATGTCTGGTTGGAGGTGTATGCTGGGCGAAGAACATTCAGAAATCTCTTCCAAGACACATTGCCTGTGAGCATCAGAGGGGAACCAGTTGCATACACAGCTCAATCAAGACATTCATCAGCATTTCTCTGAATACGTTCCTCCATTGAGTCAAAAAAAACATCTGATTCCAGGAGGACCATGAGCTGTTGCTATCGATAAGGTGTCTGATTCATCATTTTCACCTCGAATAGAAGTAGAGGGACTTTTGTCAACGGTTGCTTGTTGTGAGCGCTAAGGGAACTTTATGCACTTGGCCAGCTGATTCTGCATCTTTGTTGCATTCTTCACATATGATTTGGCACAGTATTTGCAAATGTACACAGCTTTTTTTTCTACATTAGCTGCAACTTTAAATAGCATTTCTGGGTTGAACAGGAATACCAGGATGGTTGCAACTTTCTCAAAGGTATTTTTGAAGATTTTCTAGAAAATATTAAACCCATAAGGGAATGTAAGCAATGCAAATACCGTAAATGCCATCTTTGCATCATTATTGCACCATCTGGGTTGGTTTGTTTGGGTCCCAACACTCTAACAGATGAATCCTCACTGCACGCCACTGCTGCTGAACAGTCACACACTGCCATCAATCTCTACCTGTGTTTTCTGTGCATCGGACAATAATCAAATCAAATGTCATTGGTCACATACACATGGTTAGCAGATGTTAATGCAAGTGTAGCGAAATGCTTTTGCTTCTAGTTCCGACCGTGCAGTAATATCTAACAATTTCACAACAACTACCTTATGCACACACAAGTGTAAAGGAATGAGTAAGAATATGTACATATAAATATATGGATGAGCGATGGCTGAACAGCATAGGCAAGATGCAGTAGATGGTATAGAGGACAGTATATACATATGAGATGAGTAATGTAGGGTATGTAAACATTATATAAAGTGACTAGTGACACATTTATTACATCCAATTTGTAATTATTAAAGTGGCTAGAGATTTGAGTCAGTATGTTGGCAGCTGCCACTCATTGTTAGTGATGGCTGTTTAACAGTCTGATGGCCATGAGATAGAAGCTGTTTTTCAGTCTCCGTCCCAGCTTTGATGCACCTGTACTGACCTTGCCTTCTGGATGATAGCGGGTGAACAAGCAGTGGCTCGGGTGGTTGTTGTCCTTGATGATCTTTTTGGCCTTCCTGTGACATCGGGTGCTGTAAGTGTCCTGGAGGGCAGGTAGTTTGCCCCTGGTGATGCGTTGTGTGATAAGTCCTCTTGTCACCCCCGCCCCTTCTCTACACCCACGGTGTCCTGTCCTGTATGATGGTATTTCAAGATGTGGGTGGAATGTAGAGGAAAGTTGGCTCTCGCACGCACACTGGACCTCTTTTTTTAACTTTTTTTTTGCTTCGAGGTTTAGAGATTTGATATTACTCTGATGTGCTGGAGGAGCACCAAATCAACTGTGGGTACATGGTCTGACTCGTATTGCGCTTTAGAACCCTTAACTTGGGAGGTCACCCATAGGACTGGTCTGGGGTCAGTATGTGTTTGACAAGGCAGATCTTAGACATGGTTATGCAGTTATTCTAAACCAGAATGCTCACAACAGAAGTGAGGATAGACGATGCTAAACTGTAATATTATCTACCTGTGCTTTCAGTCGGGCCGGCCAGTGGCTAACTTCAAGCAGCACAGCGCGCCAGTGACATCAGTAGAATGGAACCCTGTGGACTCCAGCGTGTTCGCCGCCTCTGGAGCGGACGACGTGGTCAGCCAATGGGACCTATCGGTAGAGTCATGTGATGTGGGTGCGAGGGCGGATGGGGTGAAGGACCTGCCCCCCCAGCTGCTGTTTCTGCACCAGGGTCAGACAGAGGTCAAGGAAATCCACTGGCACCCGCAGATATCTGGAGTGATGGTCTCTACTGCTCTGTCAGGTTTCAATGTGTTCAGGACCATCTCTGTATAGTTGTGTGTGAGAGAGAGAGGGTCTAAGTGTGTGTGTGCCTGTGTTTTTTACTTATCAGTCTCCTCACTGCTCTGTTGGCATGCATTTACCATGTACTGTGCATGTATGTTATTCCTTCTGGCCTTCACAAGTAGCATGTGTACCAACATGTTCAAAATAAAACACTTTACCAAATTACTGTTTTGGTGTATATTTTTTCTCAACCCAACAAAATGCCTGTTGGTTGACATGAAGGAATGAGTGACAATGTTCCCCAACTCTGAGGATTGGTTTTTCCAGCAGGACAATGCTCCATGCCACACAGCCAGGTCAATCAAGGTGTAAATGGAGGACCACCAGATCAAGACCCTGTCATGGCCAGCCCAATCTCCAGACCTGAACCCCATTGAAAACCTCTGGAATGTGATCAAGAGGAAAATGGATTGTCACAAGCCATCAAACAAAGCCAAGCTGCTTCAATTTTTGCGCCAGGAGTGACAAAGTCAATGTGAAAGACTGGTGGAGAGCTTGCCAAGATGCATGAAAGCTGTGATTGAAAATCAGAGTTATTCCACCAAATATTGATTTCTGAACTCTTCCTAGGTTAAAACATTAGTATTGTGTTTAAAAATGAATATGAACTTATTTTCTTGCATTATTCGAGGTCTGACAACACTGCATATGTTTTGTTATTTTGACCAGTTGTCATTTTCTGCAAATAAATGCTCTAAATGACAATATTTGTATTTGTTATTTGGGAGAAATGTTGTCAGTAGATTATAGAATAAAACAAAACAAAAATATTTTACCCAAACACATACATATAAATAGTGACACTGATAATTTTGCAATAGTCTCTTAATTGTTTCCAGAGCTGTATATGCACACTGTGTTCTTGTCCAAATACCCATACTAGCATACTACATACTTAAACTCCATACTATTCACTCACCGTTGCATTCTATTTAGCATGTACCATTTAGTAAAAAGTATGCAGTATGCCACAGCTGCGACTCCTGATTGGCTGAGTAGGTGGGGCGGGGCAGAGTGGGTGGATATTTTCTAAATTCAACAGACATGCATTACAGTAACCAGCCTGATAATAGTTCATTTCCAATTCCATTAATTTCTCTAAACTCTGAATGGAATAGGAATGGAGTTATAGGCCTACTCAGGCTGGTTATAGGAAGACTATCACATTTGACCTACACCATATAGCTCATCTATCCTATTTAAGAACTGAAGACAAACTAATTTGTTTCCATTTCAACAACAAAAAAAAAACATAAATCCACGTAGTTTTTAAGGAGAAAAAAGACTAGTCTACGATGCGATACTCGTGATCATTGTAAGAACAAAAACGGCATTTGAACACCCCCGCAAACAACCTGGTCTCAGAGCATTTTGTAGTATTCTGTATTTAAAGCAGAGACACTCCATTTAGAACGATGTTACGTTTCGTATTGCATATATTAATTTTTGGATGTCCATTACCCATTTCATAACTTACGAATTTGCAAAACGTATGATATGTTACGAATTCTAGCTAGGTGGCTAATATTAGCTAGGCTGGGCGTTCGGGTTAACGGAAGGGTTAGATAACATGCTAAGTATTTGCAATGAAGCTCCAAAGTAGTTGAAAAGTTGCTAGACGTTCACGTTATACGCCGACCAACCACCCTCCTTTTGTTTTTGACTTAATTAACCATCTGTCTTATGTAACCATACCAGACGTAACATATACTAAATGGAGTGTCCCGGATTTACATACAGAATAATATGAAATGTTCTAAGACCAGGTTGCCGCAGAAGCTTGCTATTGGGCATCTTCACAATTAATAATAGCCTAGGAGCTTATCACTCGCAGCCCACCTCTTCCAATGCATTGTGGAAAAGTGTGCATCGAATTCTACTATATGAAGAGCCAAAATTAGCAGAACATCCTGGCATTTAAACCATACACGATTTAAGAAAATTCACATAATATAAAACGTTCTATTTTCACATACTGAGAATGCGTCATGCTGGACTGCATGGTTTCGCATTATTGACTAATTTCAGTAGCACATCCCTATTGATTATCAGCTGTTGTCAAAGCCGAAATGAGTATGACATCTGCACATTTAAAGTATACTCGATTTTTGAAACGTCACATACTATAAAATTGTAAAAAAAATTGGCATACTCAAACGTTCTATTAGCAGTTGTGGAAAAAGTACCCAATAGTCATACTTGAGTAAAAGTAAAGATACCTTAATAATAGAAAATTACTCAAGTAAAAGTGAGTCACCCAGTAAAATACTACTTGAGTAAAAGTCTAAAATTATTTGGTTTTAAATATACTTAAGTATCAAAAGTAAATGTAATTACTAAAATGTACTTAAGAATCAAAAATAAAAGTAAAAGTATAAATCATTTCAAATTTCTTATATTAAGCAAAACAGATGGTACCATTTTATTTTTTTATTTACTGATAGCCAGGGCACACTCCAACACTCAACAGACATCATTTACAAACGAAGCATTTGCATTTAGTGAGTCTGCCAGATCAGAGGTAGTACCAGGATGACCAGGGATGTTTTCTTGATAAGTGTTTGAATTGGATAATTTTTCTTGTCCTGCCAAGCATTCAAAATGTAACGAGTACTTTTGGGTGTCAGGGAAAATGTGTGGATTAAAAAGTTAATTATTTGCATTAGGAATGTAATACAGTAAAATATATATAAAATATAAATAGTAAAGTACAGATACCCCAAAAAACGACTTTAGTACTTTCAAGTATTTTTACTTAATTACTTTAGACCACTGCCTATTAGGACACAAGTATGGGTATTCTGACATGACCACTAACTACATCAAGCTTGTGACTACAAACTTCTTGGATGCATAGACCCTTTTCCAGTACACTGACGTCCAGTCCACTGACGTCATGCACAGATGCGCGCTACTCTTGGCGGCAGTAAGAAAGCCATTGCCATCTGCCCAATCAACATACCCTAGATCTATGTTTTTATTACTTCTAAACAAAATAACTTTTTGGGTTTCTCATACGCTTACAATTATGTTTTGATTCTTGCTTGAACAGTCGTTAAGATTATATTTAGGTTGGTATCTTTGCAAAATAACAAATTTAGGATGCAGCAGTTGTTAGCTAGAATGCTAACGCTCGTTGATATAGGCTGTAGCAAAAGCTAGCCGAAATATCAATTTTACTGGTTGAAGTATAATGCAGTTGATTTGCGATGATGACACAAACATTATATTAAGCAGAACATTCATACGAGCCTTAAAATCCAATCATAATCCAAAAGTAGTGTGAAAGGCACTAATAAACTACATGTAAATAGGCTTTTTTTGTTGTTGCTGGTGTTCTATAAGAACTCCCCCTTGTTCTGCCACCAACTTGCACAGCTTGCGCACAGTGCCCTCATGCGGCAATATTTGTAAACACAGAAAGGGGTTTATTTACAGCTTGTTTTGGTTGTGTTTCGGATGATGTTTGTCCAATAGGAAGTGAATGGTGAATAATGTACTGTCATTTGAGACACTTTTATCGTAAGAATAGGTGTTTGTGAACACCTACATGAATAAGAATGCTACTATTATAGATAATCATAAATTATTTGTGAATGATGAGTGAGAAAGTTAGAGGGATAAAGATCATACCCCCCCCAAAAATGCTCATCTCCCCCATTATTGGTAATGGTGACAGGTTTGCATGCTTTGTTGGAGCCTAACTTTCGCACTCATTATTCATGAATGATTTTTCTTAATCATGGTATCATCAGGATTGATTTAGAAGTGTTCAGAAACATTGTATCTACTCACTTAGAAAATTACTCAAGTCATCATTCAGTTTCTATTGGGCAAAACAAACTGCAAATGCATCCAATGAGTTTGTAGTCACAATTTTGATGTAGTCAATATGTGCTAGGAATTTGGGACCAAATATTAAACTTTTGACTACTTTGGCAGACTAGAAGCGACATTTGTCCAAATGCTTGACATCTTCAAATGGGGGGAGGAACTAGATCTATAAAGTGCTTTCATTTCTAAACAGTAAAATACCCTCAAATAAAAAGGTGACATTCTGTCCTGTCATCTCATATGAAACATTATCTCATATCCAAAATGCTGGAGAATATAGCCACATTTTAAAGGTTGGCATCCCTGTCCAAATACAGACGTAGTAGAGTGTATTCTCGCATTCATGTTCCTACCATCTTTCCACATAAAGTTAATGAGTACACTGACACAAGGAAACACTTTGCTGAAACATTACGCTGTAAGGAAATATGTTTATTGAAGTAACCAGCATATCCAAGAGGATCCATCACAAGATAAAGAACATGTCCAGAGACATTTCTTTCCGGACCCCCTCCTCCTCTTCCCCCTCCTCTTCTCCTTACAGCATTACTTGTAAGGTGAAAGGGGGATAACAGCATTACTTGTAAGGGGGAAGGGGGATAACAGCATTACTTGTAAGGGGAAAGGGGGATACCTAGTCAGTTGTACCCCTGAAATCATTCAACTGAAATGTGTCTTCCGCATTTAACCCAACCCCATTGTACAATGTTGGTCCAAAAGAAGCATTAAACATTAAACTGAAATTCAAAACATGAGATGAAGCACATCAATTTCAGAGATTGCCAGTGGTCGTTAAAAACAATACTAAGAACTTTTGTAATTTGACTACACAGGCTAAATGCATTAAAATAAAAATAGGCCTACATTGGATGTAATTTAGGTCAGAAAAATTCTGACTTGAGAAATTAAATATTGGAATGTGAACAGTCCACAGTTAAAAAAAAATAGGAATGATAGATTTATTTCATGAAAACACCATAGATATTAAATAGGAATGATAGATTTATTTCATGAAAACACCATAGATATTAAAGCTCTAAATAAGAGGAAATTCTTAAACTGAGGTATCCATAAACAGAGTAGGGTTGTTCCATGAAATGAGTTGCTTTTGCATCCTTTGATATTTTAAGTAGAAATTGTGCACCAATATTGGATTTGAAAAACCTGTTATATTAAATGAAGTAGACCACATGGAAAATTCAAAATCTGATTTTTTTTTATATGAATAAATGTCCCTCTGTGCACTGACTTCTCAGAAGATTTTAATCCACTTCACCCCAAAATTGTAAAACCCTAGTTATTCTGTTGCTTTGACAGTCATTTCTGAAGATAATTCTTTATTTCATGAGATTAGTGAATCATTATCGTAAACATATTTTTATTTATTTTAAAAAAGTCACTAATTTTAAGGTCAACCCTGTTACGTGAACTGAACTTGTCTTAATATCGTGAAACTATTCCTTTTTAAATATTTTTTTCAAAAATAAACTAATAGTCAAATCATAGTGTAAACGCAGGTGAGCTGGTTCTACTCTTTTTGGCCATTTTCTGGTGTTTTGTGGTGGAAAACTGAGTGGGTCGAGCTTTAACTCGTCACCCCTGCTACTCATTGCTACAGGCTAATAATGTTTAATTTAATAAAATGTTTTGAACCTTGCATTCAATTGCCCCTCCCTGTTGCAAGCAACAAGCTTTCATTCCCCCTGTCACAAGGGGATTTATGGCTGATTTAAGATGAAATCATTAACCCTGTTACGGTCAACACTGTTACTTTATTTGGCAGTTATAGTATATATTTTTATTTAACCTCTTGAGATGGGAAAACATGTTTTATTAAGTTGAAAATGTGCTCATCATTATAGAATGTTAAAATATATATATATTTTTTAACCAAGTTACACTACCTAAAAAGGACTCATTTCGTAGAACAACCCAGTGGCATTTAACAATAAAATCACTCAGGAAAAAACACTTTCCATGAATTAGGTGGAGAAACAGGTGGCAAAGAAATCTACATTCGTCCTAAAAAGGCTGGTTCATTTAGTTTGTAGTTTGTTTCTAAAGAGCATTAAGATGCAATGCAAAACGGACAACAAAGCAATTTGCTCTGAGCAATACATGATATGAAAATACAACATAAAGAAGGAAGACATGGCTATAGTGAGTTAAAGCACAGGGATATGAACAATACAACTCCCTTTAAGGCACCTTCAGCATAAGATACTAGTCTTTCTGTATCATATGCACTTTCTCTTAAGAAACACCTTTGACCTGGTAAAAACTAAAACATGTTAGTTAAAACATTTCCATTTGCCTTAATCATTTTCATTTAAAAAACTGTCATTATCTTTTACTGAGCACTGATTTAACAGTAAAGCTTCCAGTTTCTTGAAATGAATTAAAGTGCTGCAAACTAGGCTATTTATTCACTGAAAAACTGCTTGGCCTAAAACAATACTAGGCTATTCTTTGTGTATTTTGAATTGAGACATAATAAATTGAAGTACAGTGTCTGTTAAAAATGTAGCATTTCAAATCTGAATACTAGGTGGCTATTTCAAAGGTCAAATTTTTTCTGTCCATCAATTGGCGCTTATAAGATTGATTCAATGAAACGGATTCCTGTAGTAACTGTTTACTAACTGCATGTCTATGACTGAGGATCCAAAGGAGCAATTTGGTCCCAAAAACATTTCAACAGAGACTCTTCAAATATCCAGTTGTTATTCTGAAATACTTAGCTTTGGTTAAACCTCCCTTCTGAATGATAATTTGCAGAACAATGCATAGAGGAAGTAAACTGTACATAGTTCACAACCAATGAGGAACCATTTTATCCTCTGATTGATTGACGTAAGACGCCCCATAGCACTCTTATAGGCCGATTTCATCATCAAACTCATCTTCAAATGTGTAGCCCCGTCCATTGTCTCCCCCTTCCTCCTCCTCCTCCTCCTCCTCCTCGGAATCAGTCTCTGAGTGACAGTTGTCAACCCTCCTCCTGTCCAATGGGGTGACACCCTCATACTCTGAGCTATGTGAGGAGGCGGGACTGGAAGGTGAATCCGCCTTGTGATTGATGGGCTGTACCTCTATTCCCGCGATTGGCACGCTGATGACGTTGTTCCCTCTCTCTCGATCTTCCTCAGTGGGACTCACATACTCTTCCTCAACATCTAACTCCTGACCTTCCTCCTCCGACGCTTGGCGAATGATCTCCTCTCGTTTGTCGCTGAATCTCACCTTCGGCCTCTGGCCTTTGGCCTTGATCCCTCCAGTCCCCTCTATTATCCTTCCATCTCCCTCGATCCCTAAAAGCTTCTTCTCATTCAACTCGTTCCTTATGCTGACAGACTGATCCTCCGCCGCCATTTTAAAATTCTCCACTTCAATGACAAGACTTTTGCTTGGACTGGAGACATCTTCCTCATTAGCGCGAGTCCTAGTCCAGTCTGAGTCCAGCCCCAGTCCATCCATCACCCCCAGCACATCACCCATGATGGATGGGCCCAGGTCGAAATCCATATCGAGTGTGAAGGACGACACCGACTCGGAATGCTGAAGCTCACTGTTCAGTGGGCTTCCGAAGCCATCCGTGACATCATCAGTGTGGTTAAGTGGCGTCTCGGAATCAACGGGCGGCATTGAGTCGTTTGTTGCCGTGGCACCCGAAGACCCAGGGTCAGGGCTGGGGCCGACAGTAGCCAGGAAGGAGGTGTCACCGAAAGCATCTCCGCCCCTCCCGATGTGCATGGTGTGGCGGAAGTCCCCCAGCGGAGCTGAGATCATGGTGGGGTCCAGGCGAGGTGCCTTGTGGGACGACTTGTGGAGTGGCATGACAGCTGAGAGAGGGAGAAAGAATTATGGAGAAAGGAGGCAAGAGAGAGAGAGAAAATGGGGTACAGAGGGAGAGAAAAAGTGGTGTAGCGAAGAGAGCATGGGAAAAAATGAAAGAGTGACAGAAATATAGACAGAGGCCAGAGACGGGGAGAAAAGAAAACCAGTGGGGTGAGAAAACACATCAAGCAGAAACATGATCTTCTATGCATCAGAAAACACACTGGCAGACTAAATGAAACTACTAACGACCTACCTTGATGTTCTTACTTTGACGTGATCTATTTATGCGGAAACTGAGCCAAGTTCAGTCAGTGTGAGACAAATATCAACTCAATAAACCTATTTAGAAGACACAACAGAAATAAAATACCTTCACAAAAAGGGTTTTTGCCAGTATATAAACCTACAGTGAACAGATTAGTCCATTCTAGACTGTCAACATAGATAACAGAGAGTAAGTGAATATGAGGGGCCCAGAGCCAAGCTGTCACTGAGGGGCCATTTCCCTTGATTAGTGTCACTGTACTGGGCAGACTTCTATGGTCTTATATACAGTGACCTGTCATGACAGGCCTACATGAAAACATCACTGTTGTGCAAGAGTGTGAGAAACCAACGAGTAGTTTGGCATTGATATTTATGCCAAGGCCATGCTGAGACTTGCAAGTGCAACATACTCATGCAACACAAGAACATACTTCTGCCTGGATTCCTTCCCTCGGGGTAGGAGACTTTAAAGCCATAGACAAACACTATCTAGGGCAATACTAAAAGCAATTACAATGATTCACTATTGCATTGAATTGAAAACTATATTGAAAATGGGCTCAAACCGGTGTTACTGAGCTTTTAAAAACAATGAGGTAGCCTACATTTAAAAAGCAGTCTGACATTACTGTCATTTGTTTACTAATAACTTTCATCAGGGGATGAAACAGTAAGCGGTTGAAAGTTAATTTGTCCCTATGTGCGTCCCCTTGTCCTTGCAAGTGATATGCCTAATCAAAGGAAAATCAACAACTCCTCATAAAGGCAGGCTACTTACTGCCAGCCATAGCTCGGCACCCCATTTCAACAAATAGCGAATGTCTGCGAATTGAACTCTAAAACGTATCATATAGATTGCCCAGCAGTAGTAGTCTATGGAAGGCCATAATGAGTGATGTCGATGGGGAGGGAGGAATGGGGACAAAACTTGGGCTCCGCCGATCAAGTTTCTGAAGGGAGTGTTTCCAAAGCAGAAAAAGTATGGAAAACTTACTTTGATTACGCTCGTGTTTCTCTTCCTCCCGCCTCACTATCCCTCTTTTCATCGGTCTTTTCTTCTTTATCTTCTCTTCTGGCTTCTTCTCGCTCTTTCCCAGCGTCGTTCGTCCCTTTCTAATATTTTATATTTTTTTCTAAGGGATTGGCAAGGAAGTGACGCGATATTTTATTAGGGAGTGTTTTACAGAGGGAGAATGACGGGTCTAGGGTCCAAATCAAGGGCACACATGATCAAACAATCAATAACTAAATGTTTCTCAGTGCAAGAGGCGTCACTACAGTAACCTGGTTCGAATCGAGGCTGTATCACATCTGGCCGTGATTGGGAGTCCCATAGGGTGGCCCAGCGTCGTCCGGGTTTGGCCGGGGTGGGCCGTAATTGTAAATAAGAATTTGTTCTTAACTGACTTGCCTAGTTAAATAAATAATTAGGCTACATTAATGAGAGATTGTTGTCATTCCTGTACATGATAGAAACTTAGCTAATTAGTATGGGTGTAAGAAATTGGCTACAATTCCTCCCTTTTCGGGAATGCTGTCAGGCAAGTCAGTCGTCATACTCAACCACTGAGCAGCACAGCATGCTTTGTCCTAGAGAGCACTGCCTGTGGGGTCTAAAACTCAGTTCCTCTTCGCTAATTTGGGTCAGTCCCGCTATTATCCTTCTTGAAAGGGGGGTTTGAGGAAATCCTGGATCTAGGTAATCAGAATGCTGCCCGCTGCTGTAGGAAGACCTTCCGTTTGCTGTGGGACAGGAGAAGCTATCTCTGAGCTTCCTCCCCATTCAGCGCCATCTCATACTTCAGGGAATCACATAATGGTGAGGCATGGAAGTGACTCACTGTTTTGTGGAATATCGTCACCCAAGGTTTACATAGCTGTGGGAGGATGTGTCCAAAGGTTCAATCCGTGGGAATAGAATTCAATCAGGGAAAAGTAAAGTGTCTTCTACTACCCATCAAGTCCCAAATACCAGTAGACTAACAGGAACCAATGGAGGTGCTTGTGGTCACACTGATGAGTGCCTATGGGAATGTTTAATTTTTTTAATTTAACATTGAACTTTATTTAAATATTGATATAGGATACTGCATCTAAGTCCTTGCTCTCTATCTCTGTCTCTCTGTGTCACACACACATCATACAATAAATAGTAAGATATCCTCCTTTGCTGACCATTTGTGTGCGTGCGTGTGTTTTGCAAAGACACTGTGCTTAGGGTTGTGAGTCTATGAAAAGACATACATCCTGCAGCAGTCGAGGTGCAGGGCAGGAAATAGAGGGAACAGCAGGGGGAAGGAGGAAAAGGGGAAATTAGGTACAAATGTATGTGTTTATTACGCCATATTACTCACCTCTACCGGGCTCTATTCTGTTTGCCAAACATCACCTCATAAATAGAATAGAGCCCGTTGGGAAATCAGAATTTGCCCAGTAATAAAAAATATATAATTATTTGCTCTTATCTGACAGAAGTTGGACTTCTGTCTCGGGTGACATGACCTAGCCATTAGCCGAATAGTTTTTAAAATGAAAGCCATGGGATTAGTGGCCCATATAAACTTTTTTTTAAATTGTGTCTGCTGTTCAACTTTCTGAACATTCGAGACGTGTAGTCCACTTGTCATTCCAATCTCCTTTGCATTAGCGTAGCCTCTTCTGTAGCCTGTCAACTATGTGTCTGTCTATCCCTCTTCTCTCCTCTCTGCACAGACCATACAAACGCTTCACACCGCGTGGCCGCTGCCACTCTAACCTGGTGGTCCCAGCGCGCACGACCCACGTGGAGTTCCAGGTCTCCGGCAGCCTCTGGAACTGCCGATCTGCGGCCAACAAGGCAGAGTTCATCTCAGCCTATGCTTCCCTCCAGTCCCTCAACTTCTTGGCACTGACGGAAACATGGATTACCACAGATAACACTGCTACTTCTACTGCTCTCTCCTCGTCTGCCCACGTGTTCTCGCACACTCCGAGAGCTTCTGGTCAGCGGGGTGGTGGCACTGGGATCCTCATCTCTCCCAAGTGGACATTCTCTCTTTCTCCCCTGACCCATCTGTCTATCGCCTCCTTTGAATTCCATGCTGTCACAGTTACCAGCCCTTTCAAGCTTAACATCCTTATCATTTATCGCCCTCCAGGTTCCCTTGGAGAGTTCATCAATGAGCTTGACGCCTTGATAAGTTCCTTTCCTGAGGATGGCTCACCTCTCACAGTTCTGGGTGACTTTAACCTCCCCACGTCTACCTTTGACTCATTCCTCTCTGCCTCCTTCTTTCCACTCCTCTCCTCTTTTGACCTCACCCTCTCACCTTCCCCCCCTACTCACAAGGCAGGCAATACGCTTGACCTCATCTTTACTAGATGCTGTTCTTCCACTAATCTCATTGCAAATCCCCTCCAAGTCTCCGACCACTACCTTGTATCCTTCTCCCTCTCGCTCTCATCCAACACTTCCCACACTGCCCCCACTCGGATGGTATCGCGCCGTCCCAACCTTCGCTCTCTCTCCCCCGCTACTCTCTCCTCTTCCATCCTATCATCTCTTCCCTCTGCTCAAACCTTCTCCAACCTATCTCCTGATTCTGCCTCCTCAACCCTCCTCTCCTCCCTTTCTGCATCCTTTGACTCTCTATGTCCCCTATCCTCCAGGCCGGCTCGGTCCTCCCCTCCTGCTCCGTGGCTCGACGACTCATTGCGAGCTCACAGAACCGGGCTCCGGGCAGCCGAGCGGAAATGGAGGAAAACTCGCATTCCTGCGGACCTGGCATCCTTTCACTCCCTCCTCTCTACATTCTCCTCTTCTGTCTCTGCTGCTAAAGCCACTTTCTACCACTCTAAATTCCAAGCATCTGCCTCTAACCCTAGGAAGCTCTTTGCCACCTTCTCCTCCCTCCTGAATCCTCCTCCCCCCCCCCCCCCTCCTCCCTCTCTGCGGATGACTTCGTCAACCATTTTGAAAAGAAGGTCGACGACATCCGATCCTCGTTTGCTAAGTCAAACGACACCGCTGGTTCTGCTCACACTGCCCTACCCTGTGCTTTGACCTCTTTCTCCCCTCTCTCTCCAGATGAAATCTCGCGTCTTGTGACGGCCGGCCGCCCAACAACCTGCCCGCTTGACCCTATCCCCTCCTCTCTTCTCCAGACCATTTCCGGAGACCTTCTCCCTTACCTCACCTCGCTCATCAACTCATCCTTGACCGCTGGCTACGTCCCTTCCATCTTCAAGAGAGCGAGAGTTGCACCCCTTCTGAAAAAACCTACACTCGATCCCTCCGATGTCAACAACTACAGACCAGTATCCCTTCTTTCTTTTCTCTCCAAAACTCTTGAACGTGCCGTCCTTGGCCAGCTCTCCTGCTATCTCTCTCAGAATGACCTTCTTGATCCAAATCAGTCAGGTTTCAAGACTAGTCATTCAACTGAGACTGCTCTTCTCTGTGTCACGGAGGCGCTCCGCACTGCTAAAGCTAACTCTCTCTCCTCTGCTCTCATCCTTCTAGACCTATCGGCTGCCTTTGATACTGTGAACCATCAGATCCTCCTCTCCACCCTCTCCGAGTTGGGCATCTCCGGCGCGGCCCACGCTTGGATTGCGTCCTACCTGACAGGTCGCTCGTACCAGGTGGCGTGGCGAGAATCTGTCTCCGCACCACGTGCTCTCACCACTGGTGTCCCCCAGGGCTCTGTTCTAGGCCCTCTCCTATTCTCGCTATACACCAAGTCACTTGGCTCTGTCATATCCTCACATGGTCTCTCCTATCATTGCTATGCAGACGACACACAATTAATCTTCTCCTTTCCCCCTTCTGATAACCAGGTGGCGAATCGCATCTCTGCATGTCTGGCAGACATATCAGTGTGGATGACGGATCACCACCTCAAGCTGAACCTCGGCAAGACAGAGCTGCTCTTCCTCCCGGGGAAGGACTGCCCGTTCCATGATCTCGCCATCACGGTTGACAACTCCATTGTGTCCTCCTCCCAGAGTGCTAAGAACCTTGGCGTGATCCTGGACAACATCCTGTCGTTCTCAACTAACATCAAGGCGGTGACCCGTTCCTGTAGGTT